>NC_046660.1:39240705-39248545 GCF_010883055.1 Belonocnema kinseyi | reverse complement strand
CATATATCTAGTCGGGAGTGGTGCTGACTGAAAACAGATGACTTGGAGCGATTCGCGCGCCATATGTTGGTCATTCTAAGGACTTATTGAACTACCCTCGTAATTTTGAGCGGCCACGAGCGTTAAAGGAGACAACAGTCACCTCTGGATGCTTTCTTAAAGCTCCCAAATCTTTTTTTTCTATTTAACATTATTCCTTAGAATATATTATTATTTTTTACTTTTCTCCTCGATGATAAATTTTTTCTCAAATTATATCAGTAAACCAAGATTTTTGATCTTTATTATTTATGGACATGAATATAGTCAAGCGCCGCCAAGTAAAATAAGCGCGAATATCTTTTCGTGAATGAATAGAAAATCGCAAGGATATAATTTCTGCGTATACAATATATGTATATAATACATATTTAGGGTTGTTAAACTAGCTTCAACAGATTCAGAAAAAATGAAAAGTATTTTATTTTTTATGATGAGACAAATCTTTTGCCTATACTTTTCCAACAATTCGTACAAGCATTTCAAAATAAATCTCTTCGATTATGAAGAAAACTGAAGTTCTTAGTAATCAGATATACCTACAGCGGTCACTATTCAACCGATTAAAACACAAATTTGAAGATAATTCTTTATAGATCTGACAAACAGATTTTTGTCTGATTTCAATAAAATTAAATCCTTCTAGAATTTGTATCATCTCATTATTGAATAAATAATCGTAAAGCTTTTCACCGGAACATGAAGTAGGATATATTTTTTAATCTGAAATGGTAAAGATTGTGGAAAATCACCCTCTAATGAAGTTAATTGAAGCAAATTATGAATTCGAATTTCTGCAAGTTTTATATTTTATTAAGATTGTTTTGAATATGTATTTTTCCTTTCAGATAAAATTTTCCCTCTATTGAAATATAATCTCACCCTTTTGTACTTGGTATCTTGAGAATTATAGAACAGATATGAAAATATCATCAGGTAAATTGTTGTGCATTGACTTTGTAAGATAGGCCACATTGTCGTTCAGAACCACAAATCTGCAAAAAATTATTTTTTTTTTTTCATTAAGTGCATCCATATCCTGTATGTGGGGCATTATTTATTAAATGTCCAAACCCGAAAATTGGATGTGTCCGCTCAAGCTTAAAGTTGATATAGATTATTTTCTACTTTCAAAAGTATTTAACAAAAATTTAGCCTTTGTGTTTTCAAGAGACTAATAATTATTTTTATTACTCCGAATGAAACTAAGTGAATGAATGTTAAAATTATAAATCAATGGACATTGGGATTCCGTCTGCTTTGAAGCTTTCAAAAGAGTTTTTGTGCTGTTTTCCATTAGAAGAAAATCCATCGACTTATTATTACAAGGCATATGTTTTTTTATCTGGTTTTGTTTGTTTAAAGATTTCATTTTTCATTTTGAATGTTAATTTTACGGATGCAACAAAAAGGGCTTTCTCTTAAAAGGTGTTTGCTATCAAATTTCTAGATCTTTTATGAATGCTCAGTTTTTGTCTATTCATCTTTGTTCGTAAATTTTGCGTCGTTCTTCTCAAAATTAAATTTTCTTATTCTTAATGTCATTTTTTACGAATAAAACAAAAAATACGCTTCCTATAAAAAAATGAAGTTTAAAAAATTTGTAGTTATTTTTTGGGTAAACAAATCTTGATGGTTTATTTTGTTCGTAGCTTGTTTCGTTTGTCTGAAAATATTTTTTTTCTATTTCAAATGCTGCTTTTTATGAATAAAGCAAAAAGTACGTCGCCCTTTTACGGTAAAATTTATTCTAATTTCAAATATGAAGAAATAGGGTGAGGGGGGGGGGGGCAGAGCTAACCAGTTAACAGTCAATGATTTTTTTAAAGTTAATAAGATGTTCAATTGATCCATTTTTTCTCATTTCGAGTTCTACGATATTGTATATCATATTTCTGTAAGTATTATTCACATGAAAAAAATAATTTTTTAAAAATTTTATTATTTCTAACATGCTGTTTTCGTCGGCTTTGCACCTCGCCTGAGGGCAAAGCCGTCTACAGCTTTTTATGAAAATTAAAACATTTAAAGATAGGAAAATATGATGGTTTGCTTCTGTGGTATTTTGTGTACTGGAAAAATTACCTTTCAAGAAATCCAACAAGAAGAATAAGTTATTTTGAATAAAAATAGAGATAGCTATAATATAAACTCTGATTCGTTGAAATTCTAGTAGAAACAGAGTTTACACAATGTTTCAACTATAACAATACAAGAAAACTACATACCGAACGGATTGATAATAATAATATTTAATAGTTTCTTCCATGTAACCCACAAGATAAATTGCTGTTTTTCTTTTGCAACGTCAATTTTCAAGAATTTAGTAAGTAACATTATCTCTCTGATAAAGTAGATTTATTTGAAGCAAAGTAGAACTAAAATTTGTGAATAATAGCCATGCTATAAGGAAAATCACCTTTGCCCCACTGGTTGACACTGCCCCCCTTACCCTACTTACCCTTACGATTTTTCAAATCTTTTCTGAGAACACTGTGGTTTCTTTTTAACTATAACTAAAGAAAATATGCCGTAACATAGTCTCAATGTATACTAAACTAAGTGATAAAAACAACAAGAATAATGGCGGAGAAATTTGCAAAATATACAAAAATTTATGACTTCTATAGACCTTTGAAATTCTTGAAAAACAGGTGCATAAAATTTTCATACTTTTAAAGCTTGTAATATATATTGACATTTTTTAATGTGTAGATTATGAGTATTGCCTTGAAAATAGCCGTAAATGCAACTCTGTCTTCTATTTTTTATAAAGTTCTTTCAATTCTTCTTTCTATTTGCATTTTTTGTTTGTAAATTAATTTTTCTGCCTTTACATTTTTCTATTCTTATTTTAGTTAAAAGTTATTAGTTTTTGGTTGAAAATAAAATTATAAGTTTTTCATTGAGAATTCTTCTTCTTTTTTAATACAATTCATTAAAATTTGAACTACTTTGTTAAAACTTGAATTTATTAGCCGAAGATCGATTTTATAGCTTTAAAATTTGTCCTTTTGCGATTAAGGTTCCATTATTTTCGTACAAAATTAACTTTTTAATTGAAACTCACCTTTTCTGTTAAAAAATTCATCTTTTTGGTTGAATTTGATAGGTTTTGATTTGAAGTGAAATATTTTGTCAATTGTAAGATCATGTACTATATTTTTCATTGCAACTTGATATTCTTTTCTGATCTAAATCGCAACTGTTTTATTGAAAGTGTAACTTCTTTGTGAAAAATTAATATTCGTTGGTTGAAGATTTTTCATTTTAGCTCAAAATTCAACTATGATGTTAAAAATTACATTCTTTTTATGCAAATTCAACTATGTTGTTTTTTATAGAATATTCAGGTTTCTGGAAAGGTGACAACTTTGCAGCTGTTTTGTTTCCGAATTTTGATCTCAAGATAGATAATAGCCTCTTCGCTAATCGATTCAAAACCTAGTCGTTTAAATGGCTAAATTGGAATAAAATATTTTTCAGTCTGATTAGAACCAGCACCGGCTGATTCAGGAATGAAAAATAAAAAATTGCATACAGTAGATAGTAAGTTATTATCCAGGTTTCTGAAAAACACTAAATCTATACTATATCCTTCGGCGGAACTTTTATTGGTCACTCAATCTTTAGGATCGTTTCAGAAATTGGTAAAAAGATCACGAAAATAAAGGGTTTCAAAACTTTTTTTTATCGCCAAAGAAATTTGTCGAGCATTTCGAAGAAGATCCAATTTTTGAACAGAGAGTAGCGAGCGAATTAAAAAATAGCAGTTTAATTATAAAACAATACACGAACCAATAGACAATTCGAAATCATTTTTTAGAATCATTTTCTTTTCTGATTTTGGATATTACGCGTGAATTAATTAAAGAACGATTTCAGCAACTAAAAAATGATCGTAAGATTTGTCTATTTTTACTCAGTTTTAATAAGATCCCTGAAGAGAATAGTCATTTTTTACGGTTCGAATTGTTTTACTGTGTGCTTACGAATATTGACCCGCCTTCAAATTTGAAAATTTAAGAAGAAAGTAGAAATCTGATTTTTCTCAAAAACGTCGCAAAATATGAATTACAGTTGATAACTCAAAATTGTTTCACTTCCCAAAATCTATAAAACTACATCCGATCAGACGCTTACAAAGTGTATGTTAACAACTTTTTCGTACACAAAAAAATCCAAAATAGAATGATGAAGTCGTTAGAGTGAAGCTATTTTAATCGAATTTTATTAACTGTTACTATTTTTCAATTGATAAAATACACCCGTTGGAAATACAGGAAGTCTATATTTTCATAGATTTCACGGGGTAGAAATATTTTGTCAACTATGATTTACTTCTAATTTTTAAGTCCTTTGTGACAAAAATAAGTTTTCGAATCGTTCAAAATTATGTTTCTTTACTTTTAAAGAAAAAAATCAATTTTTGTTTACAGCGAACGTCAGCGACCTTAATAATTGCATGCAACACGTTCCTTATATTACTCAACTAAGAACAAACATTTGTTGTGATAAATTGTTTAAATTTGTTAACTGAAACCCTATTTTCGTTGATTTTTACCGACTTTTTCGATTTACTTGGAAAAATTCGTTAAAAGATAAAAAAACATTGTAGTTAGTGTACATTTTTGTACATTTCAGAAAGGAGAAACATTTTATACTATGAGTTGTTATTGATATTTTGTGTCGTTTTCGAGAAAAGTGAGATAATTATTCGTTAAAAATTAAGAAATAATTTTTTGAAAAATCGCGTAATACGATTTTTTTGAAGATCCTGATTGGCAAGGGAAGAAAAGAACGAACAGGAAAAATAAAGTTACAGTAAAAAGAAACGAGAAAGAAATTAAGTTAGGTATAAAGCAGAAAATATTAAGGAAAAAACAAGTAGCTTAACAACAATTGAATTATTCACTTTAAAAGTTTATTCGGGTCGTTTTAGAAGGAAATTTTAGTATTCAAATGTTAAATTGTAATACTGAGTTGTACAAGTTGTTTGCCAAAAATAAATATTTTTCATAGTTTTTATTGTTTTCTTTGTATCTAATATTAATTTATCTTATGCGAACACATTTTTTAAATTCGGCATTATTATTTCTCCTATTTGAAATTATTGGTATGGCAAAAGCGGTAGAAATTCAAGTTTAAAAAATTTTCTCATTGCTTCATTTTGTTAATGCATTTTTTTATAAATTGGTGGCTACTATTAGTGAACGGCACCCTCCAAGAAATATATTAAACCGGATAATGTAAGAATCGTTTTAGTTTTAACGAACATGTATTACGTACAGCTTAGGAAAATCATGCAACATTATGAAAATTACCTAAACATATTTTACATTTTTTGTTTTGAAAATTTTTAAAATCTTTAAAAAAATTTATTTTAGAATTAATTTTTCGCAACAAAAAACATTTTTCTTTTTCCTATGAATTTTGATGGAAACTTCTAATTATTCAGGAACCTTTCAAAACGCTTTTAGGCTCCCAAATTTTGTTCGCAATGTTCAAAATTCTATATTTTTATTGTAATATATTGAAATATTTTCAAGTTTTAAATTATTTTGAAATCTTTTGGCAACTTATAAATATATCTTGAGATTCATCAAAAAAATTTAATTGATGATTATTCTATTTTTATTAAATAATCGAATCTTTTTTAAATATTTAAAAATATTTTCAAATATAAAAATTCATTACAATCTTCCTAAGCAATCTTTAGAAAAAAAACTTTATTTTTTCATAAACCCTATGAGTTTAAAATAGGCCGATTATAAAAATGATAAATTCTGATTTTGATTTTTAATACAAAGTGAAAAAAATATTAATAACAATTATGTAAATTCTTGAAGAGTAGAAACTTGCACATATTGTTAATTAATTATATTGTTACTCATTATATCCAACTAAACATTTTTTGAAGTTGTAAATAAAGCCATCCAAATATACCATCCCTAAGCAAATTCATTTTGAATGGTGGTATTCAATATCCATACATTTCTTTTTTAGTGTTACTAAATCACAAACCATGAAAACTTTGAAAACACAAAAATTAGTAACTTCTGGTATATAATATTTTGATTATTCTGATTCCGATCTTGAGCAACAATAATGGCACATTGGTATACTGAAAATTATTTTTTTTTCAATAAAATTATGAAAATTACCATGCAATATGACAACCATAAGCTAAAATCGTATTTTATCTCTCAGCTCCAAAATCGGCACTATAGAATAGTTTCACTCTAATAAAATACTTAAGTATTACCACATATAGCAGTAAATTGTGAGACAAAAATTCGGCAATCGTCCAGTGCTTGACAGTAACGGTGACGGTAACGCCTGATTTATTTTTAAAATTATTTGTTGTTGTAAATGAACGAAAGAATACGCAAAGTAAAACAAAAGCTTTCGTTTCAGTTATCTTTAAACAAAGATAATACGATTAAGACGTTTTCATTCGCTCTTTTCTGCTTATTCGTAGTCAAACAAAAATGCGTTTCTGATTGTTAAAATATTTTATTTATGTCATGAACATTCTAAAGCTCGGATGTTATTAGAAGAAAAGGCAATTCGTTATTTGAAATTTAAAATGTATGATTTTCAAGCTTGAAAACACTTTAAACCAAAAATTGAAAACTATGCGAAGCTCCGCGGAATTTAGTATGACGTATTAAAAATTGTATTACAAAAAAGTCACACCCAGGTAATGCTTTTTTCAGTAACGGTAACGGTAACACGTTATTTTTTTTAAGAAACGGTAACAGCAACGTGATACAGATTTGAAAGCAGTAAGGTATAGGTAATTCGTCACTTTTAAATGGTCAATATGACGCAAATATTTTATAAAACCTCATTTTTGAATTTCTCAGCTTAAATTACTAAGTCAAAATCTAGTACGAAATGAAATTAAAAAATTGTGTAAGTATGTGTTTAATCTACATTTGGTTCAGAGTTGGATCGTATCATAACACTTTTTTTAATAGGTTAAAATGAGATTTAAATTTTTTTATTCTTTTCATTATATCTCAAATATAAGTGGTATACTTACAGTTTAATGAAGAAAGTCCATTTAACACAAGAGATATCGATTTTTTATTAAGTGTTGCGAGAATAATATAGAATAAATTTGAAATGTTTAGACATTTTTAGCAATGTGCAATCGATTTTTGAATTGTTATTCTTCAAAATTTAATGTTAATACAAATAGCGAACAAATGTTTATTCGATCTTTTTCCTTGTATCTCTTTGTAAACAACCATTCCAATGTAAGCGTTTCCTGAGTTTAATTCGCGGGAATTTTAAATTGATATTTAGGCAATAAAATTATCTGAATTTATCAACAAGGTGATACATAATCAAGATTTCATAAACAATTTACATAGAAATTAATATCAACAAAGTATATAAGAAATTAATACTGTGAACAGCTTTCGCACTTAACATATCCCAAGTATCAAATGGCTCGAATATCGCGTTAAAAAGTTGCGCAATCGATATTTAACATTTGTTATTGAAAATTTAAAAAAACATTGAAATTTACACTATTTTTGCAATATCTACTTGTAAACAAGACAAATGGGCTTCACTCTGTGTTTATTTAAATTTAATTTCGAAAACAATCAACCTTTTAAAGAGACATTTTTTAGCTTTGTTGAAATTAAAATTAAGAGAATTTATTTAATCATAAAAAAGAGGCGGACGAATAATTTTGGCACCCACTGTAGATATGTTGAAGTTTGAAATATTTCAATCATTAATGCACGTCTCAATGACAATGTAAACTGAAAAACGTTGTGGTAAT
>NC_046660.1:39230895-39240605 GCF_010883055.1 Belonocnema kinseyi | reverse complement strand
AACTTTTAGGACAAAGTTTTTCATGTTCTATAAGAGGAATGTAAACATTACTATGAATTTTAACTAAAATAATGTAATAAATGTTCTTTCATGCCACATTTGATATATTGCTGTAATTATTCATTACTTTTATTAAGCAAATAAAAGAATATCATTGCCTATTAGTTCTTAAATTAAATTTAAATTAAGTTGTCTGAACTTTTGACCAGACCATTTTGATCTTATATTTTTGAGGTCACTGAAACAGAATCCGGTAGCCGTTTGGCCCCATCACTTCAACAGTTTTTTCTAACCTCAAGAAACACCAAAAAATAGCAAAAATAACTCTTTTTGTTCGTAAAAAATGTAACCCAGTCACATTTTCGTAGGTTTTTCGGGTCACTGGATTTGAGTATGATGCTAATTAATCCCTGTTCAGAGCCATTCTGCTTCTAACCTCAAACCCGACAAACCTAAATGAGGTTACTTTGTGACCTCTGGGTCAGCGATTCACCCTAAGCTCGGAATAAAATTTCCGAGTGGCTCAATAGTCCATTTTTTGCTAAAAATGATTTTTTTTTACGTTTTTCGTATGTTATCGGTTTCTGTTCAGCTCTAATATACTAGTTTTTGATTCATACTACGCTACCTCGGAGAGCACAAAGTAATCTTAAATTCGGGTTTGCGCTGTCATAAACATGCTAGTGTCGCATGTGTCCAAACCAAACATCTAGGCCGTTTCTCCTTCGCGATCTAACAGATCGGCTAGTCTCGCGTATTAAGGTCATTTTTGCAGTTATGTTGGACTTCTTTTAGGTTAGCCATGATTTATGACACAAAAGGATACTAGGAAAGATAGGATCAATCAAAGTGATCTAAAAAAAATGAAAATTTGGCCATTAGTTATATTAGAATAACAAAACGGACTCCTTTGGCAATTTTGGGAGGATATATTTTGAGGTTCGGGATGGACTTGGACCTTTCCGAGTGAAGAAGGCCCGAGATTCATTCGGCAACTCAAAAAATATGAGATAACTTTTTTTGGGCTCATTTTTCCTGTATAACTGGCATACTGAAATCCAGCGACCCGGAATACCTGCAAAAACGTGGTCGATTTACATTTTTTATGAACAAAAAGAGCTGTTTTGGCTTTTTTTGGTGTTTTTTGATGTTAGAAAAGAATCCTTACCTGATGGAGCCAAACGGCCACCGGATATGCATACCTGAAGTATAAAGAATAAATGAAACAACAAAAAGAAGGACTAATAGTAGAAGAGATAAATATGGGGGAAGACGTGAAAGATAGTGGGGATTCATGTGAACATTTTTAGGAGAAATCAGAGGAGATGCAAGAACTGATGGAAGTAGAAATAAATACAGGGAAGAAGAAGGAGTATATTCAGTAGTGTGAAAATAGCAGTGGTAGAAAATAAAAAGTTTGAGGAAGAGGCGGAAAAGGCCAGGACGAAAGAAGAGGTTTGGAAGGTAGAAAATGGAGAGAGAATGGCACCTGGTATAGCGGAGATTCCAAATAAAGTCTAGAAATATAGAATAATAAAATTAAAGGAATGGGCATGGATAATGTGCAATAGAGTATGGAGAGAAGAGGGATGTCAAGAATTATGAAAGGAGTGGTAATACCCATATTAAAAAAGGAAAAGGGAAGGAAGTTAAATCTTATAGAGGATTGGCTCTAATGTCAAGATTGTATAAATTATATGTGTCTGTTTTATCGGAGATGTTGAAGAAAGAAGTTGAGGAGTAAAAGATAGAACCATCAAAACAGACAGGGTTTAGAGAAGGGATGAGGGTGATGGACAATATATATTTCCTGAACTATTTAGTAAATAAGAGGATGGAAAGGGGAAAAGGGGCAATGATAGCAATGTTTGTGGACTTAATGGCAGCGTTTGAATGATTAAACCGATGCTAAATCCACAAAGTTATAGAGTATAGATACAAAAAGTAAGAAAAGTGAGTCATGAAGTCCTCTAATCTCGCGTTTACTAAATATATTAATATGGGAAAGGACACGATAAGGAAAGGATAGGAAAGGAAAAGATATATACACTGGCATAGGCGGACGATATAGTGTTGATCGCAGAGGATAAGGTAGGGGTGAGGGGCTTTATTTCAGGATTAGAGAAATACTAAGATAGGAAAAAATGAATTTAAATGTAAAAAAGACAAACATAATGATGTTTTGGGAAAGGAGAAAGAAGAAAGAATGTGCGCGGAGATCGAAGAGAATAAAGTAAGTGGAATTAAAAATGTTTAAATATCTAGGATACAACTTCCAAGCAAATAGAGATCCTAGAGCGCATATAAGAGAAAGAATAAAAAGGCAGCAGTGGTAATGAAGCATATATGTGGAATAGGAAATAGAAGGTTTTAAAAAAGTAGAGAAGAATGTGGCTATACGACATGCTGGTATGGCCGGTATTAGGTTGTGGAGCTGAGATATGGGGATGGGAAGAAGAAACAGAGATTGAGAGTTTACAAGAAACGAGGATTAGAAATTCAGATATTAATAACATGTAATATTTCATAATAAGTATAATTTCATGATTGAAAAATAAATTATAATAATACTATTATTTCTTATTCTGTTACCATGAAAACGGCCTTTTCTCAATTTACGGCAGAACTGTTTATGAGTCCTGTATGTCGTTTGAAGAGTTTATGAGTCCTATATGTCGTTTAAACTGTAGATATTAATTTTCTCCACTGAAATATAATCTGACCTAGTTGAGCCTGGAAACTTGAGAGTGATAGAGCAGGAATTTTAAAACTGCCACGCGAAATTCTGTGCACTGATTGTGGGAGTGAATAAAATAAAAATAATTGTCACGTTAATAACTCGACGAGCTCACAGTTCCATAAGACTGAATAATGTCTATGTAAAAACATGTTGATAAACGAAGGCAGACCAAGTAAGGATTATGTGTTGTTGAATATTAGCCATTGAATAGACAAAAAAGGAAGAACTTATGTAAGAAGCTGATTGTAAAAATGAGCAATACAAGGAGTCTATTTATCCTTCAAACTTCAAATAACTTAGTTTGTTGATAAATTGGTTTTACATAGAAAATATAAATACAGTTTTATTATGTAATTTTCCTGATCATAAATTTGAACAAAGCTTGTGATTTTTGCGAAAGATGGTTCGAAAGCAGAACAGTTCATTAATCACTTAATAAGTTTAAAAATCAGTTCCATATTTTAGAATCTAGACTCTTTCCCCTATTCCCCTGTTTGCCCTTGTTTTCAAGAAAATTTTCCTTTCGGAGTTATAGGTGTGACGTTGCCAGCTTTACATAGAAAATCAGAGCGCATATCAATTTTTAAACATTTGAAAGAACTGCGTCATTGGGTTTAACATAGATCCAATTTGCTAAATATAAGCCTTTCATTTCTAAAGAAAAAGGCTGAATTAGGTTAACATGTTGGGTGGGAAGACAGTGCGCAACAGGTTTTTTTTATAAGAAATTACAGCATCTTAAAATAACAGATTTCAAAAATTAAGGTAAAGTAAGTGTCAAAATTATAAGGTTAGCTGACCATTATTGGGACAGTTAGGAAAAGCTAACCCACATAAACCCAATTTTAGAATGGGGAATTGGAATTTTTGGTACAAAACCATTATAATAAAGGGCTAAGAAATTATTTGATCGAATAGAACAAAAAATGAAATAGTAATTTTTTAGTAAATTAGTATAAACGGATATTTTTAAAGCTATACAGATCGTCAATTAGAGTGACACGAATTTTGAAACATATCCTTAAGTGGGACACCAAAGAAGCCAATACTGGTACAAGTAAAATCCAATGGCGTTTATAAAAATAAAATAGCACTATTTACTTATAATTTATTACAGAATACATCAAAAGGCAAGAATGTATAGTGATAACTGTTTAGTTATTTATTCTAAAAAGTTGTTCAAAGTAGTTTATTGAAACCTCTAATTCTAACCTCAAATTTTGTCAACTGCTTCGGTAAGTAATTTAGTAATTACTCATAAATTTAATTTTTGAATTAAATTAGTAAGTATGCATTGAAATTTAAAATTATAGACTAATATCGTCGATTTACTTGCAAACTTAACTGTTTGGTAGTAAATTTTAAATTAGAATTCATCTTAATTCAAGGTAATACATAAATGGAAAAATGTATTGAATCAATTTAAATTATTTTTTGGCTACAAATTTTATTATTTGGTTGAATATCTTATTAACTGAAAAATCTGCTTTGATTAATCTTTTAACTATTTTTTTAAAAGTTTGCATTTTGGTTCGAAAATTTGTCATTTTAGTTAAACATTACACCTTTCCTTAAGAACAATAAAATTGTTTTGTAAAAATGATATTATTAGGTAGAAAATTTATAAATTTGGTTAAAATATTTTTCTTTTCTGAAGCAAAAATCTTAGTTATTTAAAAATTCATGTCATGCTTAATTTATAATTTAAAAATTTTGCGTTTAAAATATTAACTATTATATTTATTGATAAGAATTCATCTGTTTTGGTAGAAAATTAGTCTTTTGTATTTACAATCCAAGCACTGGTTAGAAAATTAAAGTGTAGGGTTAAATAAAAATGTTAAAGTCTGATAAAAAATATAATAGTTGATATTTCAACTAAAAAAAAATTATTTACATATTGAAAGAAGACGAATTATTTAAAAAAAAGGAATTTCCAGGCAAACTGCTGTAGCTTCAACCTAAACAGATTCATTTTCAACCACAGTTGCATTTTTGCTCAAAAAAGATGAAATGTATAATTAAAAAGATACGTTTTTGAACCAAAAAGACGACTTTTCAACAAAATAGTTTGAATATTAATCAAAAACAATTTTTCAGGCAAAAAAAATTTAAACAAACATTTCGATTTTCAAGTAAAAAACTGAAGTTTTCTTCAAAACAGTTATATTGTTTATTTGAAAATATAAATTTTCAACAGAAAAGTTAATTTACTTAATTTATCTCAAACAGTAAATTAATAATATTAATCTTATCTATATTTCATATAAATCTATAATATTGAATTTTAGTGCATTCTTACTAATTTTGGTTGAAAAATTAAAATTAGATACTATATTACATTACTTACCTAAACAGTTGGGAAACTTTGTGGTTAGAAATGCAGGTTTCAATGAATTTTTTCAAACAACTTTTTTAGTATAAATAATCAATTAAACGCCAAGGTTGTTTGTTACGAACAATATTTTCAATATACCACTAAAATTACACTGCGAGATTTAATTAAAAACGCGGCAAAAGTGACCGTCTCAGTAATGGAAACGCCATTTCGTAACACAAGTTTAAGTTTCCGAAACTGAGACATTCAGCCACAGTTCGTCCCGGTTTAGGCAACTTCGCAAAAAATTTGTCCGAATGCGGCACATTAAAATATTCATAAGTTATCAAATAACATCGCTAATAAACCTTATGAATTTTGTTGTTTAACGTATTAAAAATGTGCAAAAGCGTTACTTTTCTTTAAGTGTAGGAAATTTTAATAATACAATGCTACAAAAGTTATGCGGAAAGTTTTGAAATTAAAAAAATAAAAAAAATGGCAAATTTTGTAGCATTTAATTCACTCATGTTGAGGAATATTTTTGATTATATTTGTACTAAAATTATAACTTGTCAGGACAATAATAAATAGTGGTAACAAATTTGGAAGAAGTTCAAAAATAATAGAAGCTTTTTACTTTTATAATTTATATTACAATATAAAAGATACTCAACGATATTTATTATTTTCTCAGTTTTGGGCATACTTTTTTCATAGCGCATCTATTGAAACTTCAAATTTCGATACCTGTAGAGTGGGTTCAAACGCGACGTTTACATCCCTAGGTTTGAAACAATTTTTGCAGTTCTAGAGTAGACTTGAACAAACTTCGCACTCGTTGCAATCTTTATACGAACAATTAAATTTCAAGGAATGTCTAAGCCATAGTGTCTGAATAATTTTTTGTTTGGACATAATATTCTGCACTGTGTTCTAAAAATTTACATGTAAGTTTATATTTGTCGATTGTTAAGAATTGATCTGTATGTCATAGTTTTTATTTTGAACATGTATAATCATTGTTTGAAATAAGTTAAACAGAAGAACATTTAGGAGAGCCAGCAAGAGGTTCGACGGACTTATGGAACAATTTCTCAATCCGCGCGATACCAACCAATTATAATTTTCTAATCCCTGTTTTTCAACATTAACAAATTAACGTTGCTATATGCCCATTTTAGCGAAAAACCAACCGTTCTTTCAATATCACTACTTCTCTCGCAACAGACACTTCGCGGCCTTACTATTCCCTCTTCGCGCAACCACGCGAAATTCATTTCTATGAATATGGGAGGGCTTGCGATAATAATTAGACGAGAGATTAGGTGATTATTAGAGGAACGAATAGCTAAGATCGTTCGCGATGCCTTTACCAATACGATTAATGAAATGCGGAGACGAAGGAGTGTAACTTGCGTCCCTTTGGGTATCTGGGCGAAAGGTGTATGGCGCTCCGCCCAGTTGTTGTGACAAACAAGTTCGTAGGTGGGGAAGGTTGATTGGGGTCACCCTTTTTCCCCTACTAGCTACTGACACTTTAATGAACAAAGATATCGAAAGAACTAAATCGGGCAAACCTGACTATAAAAAAGCTTTCAGTGATGATGCCTCAACGACGCCCTTAGAGAAGGAGTTCTTCAGGAGTCACAATCTACACTGATCTGACCGAAGGATATGAAAGAACTAATGAACTTTGAACTAAAATTGACATAACCTACCACGCATTCGTCAAGAAGAGTAAATAATTCGTGAAGCAAGTGATTCGTAGCTTGGGCCTAAATAAACCTAGTGATACAACTAACAGCTTCAAAATTCAAGGTCTTTAAACTTCCAGTGTCGTTTTATTGAACCTAAAAACTGATAGACAATATGTGAATCCCATATACCTAATTACACTAGCTGAATACTTAAAGCCAATAGATGTCTTCTAAATATAAGTGGTTTGTTTCATAAGAATTCTATGGCAAAATACCGAAATAGGAAGAAAACAATGCAATGTCGAAGATGACAAGGATTTGGAGATGGAACAAAGAACTGTCATACCGCCCGGAAGTGTGCAAAGTTTCTTAATTTACAGATCACTCAGAAAATCAAAAAACCTCAGAATTCTCCACCCCAGTTTCCCAAATGTAATGGCCACCACCCGGTTAATTATTCTGGATGTAAAGGCCAAAAGTAAAACTTAGAAAAAATTGAAAAATTTAAAGCTCAAAGACAAAAATGCACACACGAAATTACTGAAATGAAACGACCTTACGATGTGAAATAGATGGATCGCCGAAAATGAAAAGTATAGTAGGAATCTTCCAATGCATAAATAGATAGTTCGCTGGCTGCTGAAATTGATGGCTAGACACCCACAGAATAATTTACTCAATATAGTCTACTGGAATGTTGGTTGGTTGAAAATAAGTCTGATAGTCAGTAAGATGTGACTTTTACAAAAAGTAAAGTGCAAATTTCGGGATCAAAATGTTTGATGAAGAACGGTGTAAGCTAAAGAGCCTCTGGGACAGTAGCCCTGTTTCTTAAAAATGATATACCATGTATTGAAATCAATATTGATAATCTTGTAGCGATAGAAGTGCATGCCGTTACTCCTGAAAATCGCATGCTTGTCGTTGCTCTGTGTGTCCTTATAAATCAAATTATGGAAACTAATTTTCAAAAAAAAAAATTCAGCTTAAGGAATTAAGAAATAGAAGCAGAAGAGCTTAACGACAAATACGCCTGTTAGGCCTGTTATTATAACAGTGAAAACGGCTACAAATTCTTTAGATTCCTCAGAATTTTGTACTTCGCACTTAATTATTTCAAATTCACTTGAATTCTTCTGAATACACTGAATTCTACCAAATTCAATATAACATTAAATTCTTAAACCTTTTGACAAATTTTTTTCCATTTCTTCAAATTTTTCTCAATTTCTTTCAAATATAATCAACTGAATAATTCTAGCCCAATTATATTCTTTAAAATTCTTCTAAATTTCATCAGAGCATCTTGAGTTCTTTTGATTTATTTAAAATCTTCATTAATTTCTTTAAAATCTGTTGCATATTTTAGATTAAATAACTTCACCTGATTCAAAGTCATTTAAATCTCACTCTAAATTCTTATTAATTTGTATTGATACCCTTCGAATTGCTTTTAATTCTTTTTAACTTTCATAATTTTTAAAATCTTTTCGAATTTTTTTGAATTTACGTGAATGCTTCAAAGTACACTGAATTTTATTATTTAATCTTAACTTGAATTCCTAGGCGTTTCGTGCAAATTTTTATCACTCCCTAAAGTTTTTGTTATTTCATACCCAATCTAATTAATTTAATCAAACTTTCTAATATTTTTGTTTATTCATATTTTTTTTAATTCTTATTAATTTCCTAAAATTATCGCGAATTCTTTCGAATTCTTTTGAATTCACATAATTTTTTTTTAAATCTCTTGTATATTTTAAATTAAAAAAAAATATTTGTTATCTGATTCGTTGTCATTTTAATTCCACTCTGGAGTAAGATTAATTCATATTTAATTTCTTCGAATTGATTTCAGTTCTTTTGAGTTCTCATATTTTTAAAATCTTTTTTAATTATTTTGAATTTAGTTGAATTATTAAGCATTTCGTCAACAGTCTTTCCATTCCCTTCGTTTTTTTATCTACACCACAGTTAATTAATTTAATCATCTCTTCAAATGTTTTTATGATTCCGTTGAATGATATCCTTTTTAATTCATATTAACTTCATGCATGTTATTAACTTCTTTTTAATTACTCTGAATTAAATCAAATTTCACTACAATCTGATGGATATTTCAGATTTTTTAAAGATTATTTTAATGCAGTTGAATTCATTTGATTTTTAGTTTGCGTTCTGCTTCATTTTTACTGAATTTGATAAGATGGCTATAGAATTCTTTGGAATTCTCATAATTTCATTTTGCTAATTTTTTTTAATTTACTTGAATTTTTGTAAATACACTTAATTATACTTAAACAAATTTTTTATTTGAGTTGAATATTTAGGAATTTTGTCCAATTTTTCACATTCTCCTGCTTCTCTATATTTACCCAAATCTTATTCTATTCGTGGATGTATTTTTAAAATTAATGCGGAATTCGTTACAATTCGTCTGAAAATTTACTAGATTTAATTGAATTTTTTGTAATTTATTCAATTTTGTCACTTTCGCAGTCTTTTTGAGACAATTCAAAGATGAAGCTATAGGATACCACAACTGCGATGTTGAACACGATGCGATAGAAAACTCAATTGAGAAAGTCTGTGTCACTGAGGTTAGGGATATAATTAAGAACTTGAAAAACGCCGGGATAGACGGTATTAACACTGAAATTCTTAAACAAGGTGGCGAGTGCATACTAATATACAAGAGAAGGGGAGATAAAAGCGACTGCAATAATTACAGAGGGATTAGCTTATTAAGTACCGTAAATAAAATACACTCAAAAATACTTATTCGCCGGGTAATTAAAATAAACGAAGCAACAATTTGGGAAGTCAAAGTGGGATTATGCCAGAAAGGTCATGTACAGATCAGATATTTAGCTTAAGGCAAATAACATAAAAAAATTTGAGATTAGGAAAAAAAGTTTTCTGCGCATTTGTTTACCTAGAAAAAGCTTTTGAC
>NC_046660.1:39227479-39230795 GCF_010883055.1 Belonocnema kinseyi | reverse complement strand
GGCAAAAATCGTGTGACAACTAACAAGGTCACGTTTCAGAGAGGTGTCTTTTAGGGCGACACCATGAGCCCACTCCTCTTTTGCCTTACATTATTGCCACTACCTCTAGCTCTACGCCATTCTGACGGGTACTTGTGCGTCAAACATGCAGATCGAAAGTAAAAGGTCACTCATGTATTTTACATGGACGATCTTAAGATCTATGCTAAAAACAGAGAGCAACTGCATCTAGCTCTGGGGATTGTCGAACGATATACTAAGGAAATTGGAATGGAATTTGGGTTAGACATTCCCGATGATAGCTGCAGGGCGTGCCATGCACACCCCGCGCATTTAGCATACATACTATCTAGTTGTCCAACTCACGCGGGAACGACCTACATTCAAAGGCACAATGTGGCACTAAGAGTGCTTTATTACTATCTGTGTCACTCTTATGGCATTATTCTTAATATCGGTCCTCTAAATGCTCCTAGGGAAATTGAGTCAATTGTCGAGAATGGGAAGTGCCGCATATACTGGAACTTTATATTCCCAGGAGAATGAAAAGAAAGATAGGTATCGAGACCTTATAAGGGAGTTGCGACGATTGCACCCGGAATATTCTGTTTAGCTAATCGTTCTTATCATCGGCGCTCTTGGAGGTGCCAAGTTTTCACTTACTAATGGCCTGAAAAGCATCACTGCGTGTCAACAATATGCTAAAACACTTGCGTAAAAAATGCAGAAGGCGGTTGTCCTTGGGTCGCTCCGTGTTCTTAGGTTGCACGAGGCTTTTGCTGGATCGTGGTATTGATTCCTTTACAAATTCTAACCACCTATCTCACGGTCGTGAGACGTGGTTGTGGCTGAAGTTATACCGCGATTTCGCTGTTAGCGGGTGCAGTTTTCCAGATTAGCACCCGCTCTCGGCGAAATCACCTCATAACTTTTCAGTTCAATCCTGTTTTTTTGCTCTTCTGAAAATTTACGGTTTTTGTAGAATAGTTCTGGACTGCAGCGATTCAACTGTGACTAGGTATTAGGATGATTCTGCCCTCGCTTCTGCCATTTATACCAAGGTGGTGTGCTGCAAACTACTGCACATGTATGACAACAATCTTTGCGACTCTGATGTGGATTTTCTGGCGTGAGATATGGAATTTAATAAGGTAAATAGAATTTTCAAAAGAGTAGGTTTACATTTACTATGTTGAATAATGTACAAAATAGGTAATCTCTTATATAATTTCACTTTGTTAAATAATGCTAAAAGATTAATTTTTGTTTTAGCATCCAAAATTTGGATCAAAAGTTTTCGACTTCATCGTGGTAGGAGCTGGCTCTGCTGGATGTGTTATAGCAAATAGATTTTCAGCAATCGAGGAGTGGAATGTAAATATACAATCATTTTCAAACATTTTTAATCAGAATATTATAATTTCAAACATTTCGGTACAAATATTTTTATTAGGTATTTTTGCTCGAAGCGGGAGAGGAGGAACCACTTAATGCTGACATCCCTGGGTTTTCTTTTCAACTTCAAAACACAGCCATCGACTGGAATTTTACAACCCAAACAGAAGAAGGATCATGCTTGATGAACAAAGGATGCAACGTACATTGTGGAAAGGTATAATTTTTTTTGTGTACTACATTGTTTAATATTTTAAACTTGAATAGTCCAAAATTCGTAAATGCTCAAGATTTAACAGAAATCTTGATCTTACATTTTTTTAATTTTAAGGTAATGGGTGGTACAAGTACAATAAATGGCATGATGTATACTAGATGTAATAAATATGATTACGATAATTGGGAAAAAATGGGAAATCCTGGATGGAGCTATGAGGAAGTTTTACCTTATTTCATAAAGTCAGAGAATAACAAAGACGCAAAGGTATATGAATTACCCAATAATTGACACATTACTTTTATATGGATTCAAATATTACACTTTTCTCATTTTTTCAGATCATTGAACAGAACCCGGGGTATCATGGGATTTGAGGAAATCTGACAGTATCGACATCTCCTTCTTTCTCTCCAGCAGGAAAAATAATAGAAAAAGTTTTCAACGATCTCGGATATCCAACCATAGATGTTGATGGCAAAACTCAAATAGGAATAACTTATTCGCAATTGACTATGGACAATGGAGTTCGTCAAAGTAGCAATACAGCATTTATTCGTCTTATTTGGGGTACAAGGCCAAACTTGGTGGTTAAGAATAATATCTACGTAACTAGAATTTTAATAGACCCGGTGACAAAAAGAGCGTTTGGTGTTGAATGTAAATCATCACCCACTCAACCTTCTCAGTATTTTCATGCAAAGAAAGAGGTAATTGTATCAGCAGGTGCTATAAACTCACCAAGACTTGTGATGGTTTCGGGTGTGGGACCAGCTGAGGAACTTGAAAAAAATGGAATCGAAGTCATTCAAAATTTACCCGTAGGAAAAAATCTTCAGGATCATGTATCTATTGATAAAATAGTTGGAATAAGAAAAAATTTGACCCCGGATAAAAATATTAACGAATGTAAAGAAAATTTTGAAAACTTCAAATATAATGCAGAAACGCAACGAGGAATTTTTTCTGCAGTAACACCAGTGTTTCTTGCTGGTTTTGCTCGCACGCAGTATGAAAAAAATACAAATGTACCAGATATATATTTCGTTTTGAATCTCAATGATGTAAATTCTCCTCAATTCTTTTTTCTTGTAGGATTACTCAATCCCATGAGTAGAGGATTTATCAATCTTAATACTACAAATCCAGTCTGGGGTTCACCTCTGATATATACTAGATATTTCACAGCAGATCTGGACCTAGAACGTATCATTGAGGGTATTCGAATCGTACTTAGGGTATTCAATCCCTTAATTATGAAAAAATATGAATTCGAACTTGATGATACTCCTATAGCTCCTTGCAATAACCTAACATTTAACTCAGATGAATATTGGATCTGTGCGGTTAGACAGTTTGGTGATTCACTTTATCATCATGTTGGAACATGCAAAATGGGTCCTAAAGAAGATTCAGAAGCTGTAGTTAATCCAAGGCTACGAGTTTATGGGATTAATAGATTAAGAGTTATAAATGCGTCTGTCATTTTAGTTGTTCCGAGAGGAAATACTAATATACCAGTTATTACAAGGGTGGATCAAATATGAACCGGAATTATACAAATACTTTTCTTAGGCAATCGCAAGCACTCTCACAGTGTATTTTCTTGTAATGTAGTGTATTAGGAGTGGGTAAAACGCTTGGTGAGCTGTTTGACTCAGTCAATTCGTCAGTACAGCTATGAGTGAGCAACAGGTTCCAGCG
>NC_046660.1:39219371-39227379 GCF_010883055.1 Belonocnema kinseyi | reverse complement strand
CATTTCTTTACGATTTTCTCTTCTTTCAAGAAAAGATATTCGCGTTTATTTTACTGGGCGGCGCTTAAATATAGCGCTTAAATATAGCGCGCGACAGTTGAATCTCGCGCTTCGCGCTCGATAATAAGTTGCCTTGCGCTTCGCGCTCAAACATGATTACACCTCGCGCTTCGTGCTCGGATATTTATTCTTTGCATTTGGAATGCTTGAAAAAAACTTAATCAAAAAGATCTCTTTTAGATGGCAGTATTTATATGCCTCTTCATATTCTGAATTGTCTCCTTCATTAAGTATAGTCAAAGATTAAGTTTCTCAAAGCTCTGTAGGCTTTGAGGTACACATTCTCATCGTGAAACTCGCGCTGCGCGCTCGATTTTCGACAGATATTTGTAAACAGGTGTTGTTGGATTTTTTTTCTCGTAACATTCGTCGTTTTTCCACACACTTTTTTATTTTATTTTTTTCAGCGTTATTTTTCACGAATCAAACAAAAAGTACGCATCCTATCAAGAAGTGATTCTCAACAAAATTTTAGATCTTTTTTGGGATAACAATTTTTGTTAATTCATTTTTTTCGTGTCCTACATAGTTTGTCCACTAAATGGAATTTTTTATTTTCCATTATTTTTTGTGCAATCAAAATTTGAATTTTCGATTTTTGAAGAAAATCCAAAAATTAGTTATGATAATCTTGTAGGGCTTTCAAAAAAAAAATATTTTTTATTTAACTTTTTTTCGTATCGTGCGATTTTGGTTTCAAATTTTGATTTTCGTTTGATTAAAAAAATTTTGAAAATGCTATAACTCTGAGAATGTTTTTTTTTATCGAAAGAAGTCGTTAGGATAAATTGTTTGTCCTTTTTAATACTATAAATATCCGTACATAGAATTTTTAAATTCAGAAAAAAGTGGTCTCAAAAATTTTCAAAATTTGCTCACTTTTTGAATTTTTATAAAAAATGGCTTATTCACGAACTCGTACTTTCTTTTAGGACCTATAAAGAGTGTGCCAAAGATGAATTTGATTCGTTCATTCTTTCGAGAGTTATCGTGTTAACGGACGGACGGACGGACAGACAGACAACCGTCATCGTGAAAACCTGATTTTTGGATTCAGGGAGTTTTGACACGTGGAGATCCGTTGAAAAAGTGTGATGTCAAATTTTCGACAATTCTAATACTTTCTCAATCATAAATGATGAGAATGTAAAAAGAAGAAGTATTAAATCACGATTTTGTGAAATGTTAAGCATGAAAATAATAATAATAATGATAAAAACCTGTGAAGTGGCAGTTGGGAGCTCTAAAAAAGCATCCAGAGGTGACTGTGTCCCCTTCAACGCTCGTGGCCGCTCGTAATTATATACCTACAACATCAGCGCAGAAAATTTCAAACATTGTATTGAATTGACTTGAAACATACTAATCTAAGCAGTCACTCAACTTAGTCCGTGGCTATGATGTATACTGATTACTGGTTTACGCAGCAGAAAGACAAATCGCTTATCGAACAAAGTTTTGATTTCTTTAGATGCAGGATGCTTAATTGCAAATATACTCTCAGAGGTCAGCGAATGGAATGTAAATATACTTCAAAAATATTTAAATAAATGAAACTTTGTTTAATTTTTTAACAATTTTGTTTTTCGCTTTGAATAAACAATTTTTGTGGTTATGAAAAAGGTGACATAATGAGACGCCGTATAATCAAAAGAATTTCATGAAATACATGCTGGCCTCGTGAAAAAGTAATTACTTAATTCATAATAACTAAAGCGTGTTTGACCGTCATCATATCAAATAATATATATTCTTTAAATTTAAGTGCAGTTGTCATGAATGTAAGAAATTGGTTCTTTAAGGTATCGGGCAGAAGAAGTAGATTGAACTTCATTTTGCACGTTAGAGGAAATGCTCAAGATTGTAATGCTTGGGAAAAGTCGGGAAATCCTGGTTGGATTTAAAAAGATGTGTTGCCTTACTTCAGAAAATCGGAGGACAACAAAGATGAGGATTCAAGAAAACCCATATTTACTCCTTTGTAAATCAGATTCCCCAGAACTCTTCAATGAATTTATCTAACTTGTAGATTTTTAAGGAAAATTCCAAATATCATCAAACTGGCGGATATTTATCTGTGAAACAGTTTCCTTATACCACGCCCATTGCAAACAATATGTTGCAAGGATTTGAAGAATTTGGATATAAAAATATAGACATTAATGCAGATTTGCAGTTAGGAGCAATACATTTGCAGACAACATCATGTAATGGATCTCAGCCAAGTACAAGCAAAGCTTTTCTTCAGCCAATTAGAGGAAAAAGGGCTAATTTGTTTATAAAGACAAGAACTCTGATAATAAATTTTTAATTGATCCAAGCACTAAGAAAGCCCTAAGTGTTGAGTACACAGATTGATTCACAGACAAAAATACGAAAGTAATGCAATTACATTTTTTAGCTAACGGTGGGCATATTGTTTATTACAATCAATTTTTTATTATGCCAACTCTACTAAAACCAAGAAGTAAAGGATTTATTAAATTTAATGTGACTGATCCCAGTTTGGGTAAACCTTTAATTCAAGCAAGATAATTTACAGAGTATTTAAACATAGAAGTAATGCTTGTGAGTGCCCGAATCAGTCTTGGATTATTTAACAGTACATCGTTTAGAGAAAATAATTTTCAACTCAGTGAAACATCTTTGCCTCCTTGTGATACATTTCAATTCAGTAGTGATGAATATTGGATCTATGTGATGAAACATTATAATCAGGCAGAATATCATCCTGTCATGCCGGATACTGTTAGAAGAAACATTAATGCTGCGACTATTATGATTGCCGGAAAAGGGAGTTATATTTTAAAAAGACATTGGCATAAGAATAAATATGCTTTGTATAATTGACTTTTGTAATCAGATATTTTACTGAAAATTGTTTCAAAAGATCGAATTATATGCAGAAAATATCACTTCCCCAATGAATGTCGTATATATCTATTTGAAAATTAAAGGCTGTCATTAACCATATTTTTTTTAGTTTTAAAAACAGAAGGTACCGAGGGAAAATCCGATTTAAAGACTGGCAGGAAGCTATTTCCTTTTGGAAATTTTGTCTTAGGCGTAACCGCTAGGGCCAATCTCAATGGCCAGGCTAGATCGCGAGCCCTTTATATTATGTGTTTCACAAATCTTATTACACTTAATAATATATTTTATGCTTTCACGATTATTCATTTTGAAAAAAATAGACTGAGGTACCAGGTCATGTGGTTCTTAGGTATACTCTCTACGTCAGCCCTGAAGATGTGAACTGCTATCAAATACCCTCAGATTTGATATTCGGTGCATATTGGACCGCATATCGTTTGACCAATCCCAACGGATTGAAGAGTTTTCCACCCAAAAACAAAAAACAAAATTTGACAAATTACTTCCAGTAAAGTAAACTCAGTTGACAAATACAGTAAAAACATTTCTGACCACCCTCTTAATAATGAAATGATTTCAGTCTTATCTAAAGGACATAATATTGCTGTTGCTCCATAGAAAATCCCAAAAAAAGAAATAATTAGCAATTTGGAATCAAGAATACATACCCTTCCACCCAAAAAAGCGAATGACATACGACGCAAGGCGGCCAAAATGTTACGCCAAGCTCAAGTTCCCTCTTCAAACTTAACAAAACAGGAAAAAACCGCAATTAAAGAACTCAATCAAAATTAAGATATTATAGTATTATCCGCAGAGAAAGGCCACACAACAGTAATAATGAATAAAGAAGACTATAAGAACAAAATCATGGACCTTCTAACTGGCGATACATACAAAAAACTTAAAAAAGACCCCACAAAAGCAATAGTAAGTAAAACAAAAACTCTTATCAAAGACTCTAAACTTGACAGCCAAACAATATCTAACTTAAACCCTACTAATTCCATTTCTCCAAGACTTTACGGGCTCTCAAAAATCCACAAAGAGAGCATTCCACTCAGACCGATCTTCAGCGCAATAAACTCACCAACTTATAACCTAGCACGCTTCCTCGCTGCAAAACTAAATCATTTTACAGAAAACTCCATCATTCACGTCTAAAACTCATTTGACTTTATTAAAAAGATACAACAGATTCTCATTTAACCCCAAGACATCATAGTGAGTTTCGACATAGTATCTCTTTTTACAAAAGTTCCAATCTCGGATACAATTGATATTATTAAATATTTCACAAACTTCCTTTCCGTGCTCCTACCTTTGTTAGAACACTGTCTCCATAATACTTACTTCTCGTTTAATAACCAATTCTACGAACAAAACTTAGGGGCAGCAGTGGGATCCCCAATCTCACCTGTAATAGCCAATGTCTTTATGGAACATCTAGAAACTAAAATCTTTAACCAAGCCAAACTTAAACCAGAATTCTGGTTCCGTTACGTTGATGACACATTTGTCATTTGGCGACATGGACGAGATGAACTAAATAAGTTTTTCGATTTTATCAATCAATTACATCCTAATATCCAGTTCACCATGGAAATAGAACAAAACGCAAAATTGCCTTTCTTACACGTATTAGTTTACAAAAAATCTGATAAAACGTTAGGACATGAAGTTTACAGAAAACCCACGCATGCAAACAGACACCTACATGCATCCTCCCACCATCACCAATCTCAAAAACAAGCGGTCATCAACTACCTTGTATACAGAGTTGTCTCCATAACAGATAAGGATAACTTACAAAAGGAATTACAAAACGTTAAACAAATCCTAATACAGAACGATTACACAAACAAACAAATTGATAAAGCAATAAGAAAACACACTCAAAATAGCAAGTCAATAAAACCTACGAAAGAAAGAGAGAGAAAAATGACCACCACCCTACCCTACATCCAAGGTGTCACAGAATAAATAGGAAGAATTCTCAACAAACACAACATCCAAACCATATTTAAACCACCTCCGAAAATAGGACAACTACTAAATAACCCTAAAGATAAAAAGGCACCCCTCAGTGATCCAGGAGTATATAAAATCCTTTGTTCTTGTGGCAAAGTCTATATTGGAGAAACCGGGAGAGCGATGAGCCAGCGTATTAAGGAACATGAGAGTACAGTCAGGCTAAAACATTTCACGCAATCAGCACTAGGTAAACATCATATAGAAACAGGATATAACATTTTATTTGACAGAACAACAGTCATTGCAAAATCACACAACATCTTTCTCAGAAAACATATAGAAGCAATTAAAATCTTAAAAGAACCTAATAACACCAATAGGGACAATGGATATAATACCAATCCGATTTGGCTTTCCGTTCTCCTGGATTTAAAAAAAAAAGACTTGATTGGCCAATCAAGTTCAACCAGTTCCCCACGGTGGGGTTTTCTGGCCAGTTACAGGCATTGTAGAGAGTATACCTAAGAACAACATAACCTGATACCTTATTACTCTTGTTTCAGTATAAATTTGACAAAATTTTCAGAAAGTTTTCATAAAGAACGTCAAGTAAAAGAACGGATCATCAAGGGTCAAGCACGAAAGCATTCGAGGTAGAAAATCTGAAAGTAAAAATTCATTAGTACTATGCAACATGTTCCTTCCATACACGTCCTTCTCTTCGCATGTTTAAAATAACGACAAGAAGTTCAATTTAATCATGATGTTAGGGCTATTTAGAAAGTATTTGGTTTGTGTCATGTCCATAACCAGATTGGTGACTGTTTACGTGATTCTTTAAAATAACACAGGACCTCCAGCACGTCCGGATTTTTGCTCAATTGCAGAAAACGTGCTGAAAACTGAGTTTTTCAATGTTTTCGTATATAAAACAAGTCAGACATGTCTACATCTAACAAATTCTTATTTAGAACAAGAAAGCTTATGCCCCGAACCCCAAAGCTACTAACCCACAGACCCCAAACCCACAAACCCTAAACCCACGCAAATCAAACCCGTAAACTCCAAACTTACAAACGTCAAGCCCGCAAATCCGAAGAACCTGTGGCATAAAGTAAATTCATTGATATTGTAACTAATATACTCGCTCTTTGCCAAACCCAGGAATAACCAACGAAGAGTTGGCGAAATACTATTCCCTTCTTTTTTATTTTTTTTAGTTTGTGGGTTTGGAGTATGTGGATTTAGAGTATGTGGGTTTAGAGTTAGAATGTTTAGGTGTTGTGGGTTCAAGTTTTATGGGTTAGGGATTTCTGGGTTTGAAGACCAAGACTTTTTAGGTTTATGATTGGCACATGCGTAATTTGTAGGTTTGTGAGATTTGCGGGTTACGGGTTCGTGAGTTTATGGATGTGGGTTTGTGGATGTGGGTTTAGGGTTTAAGGGTTTAGGATTTGTAGGTTTGCAGTTTGCGACTTTGTAGTTTGTAGGTTTGAGGTTTGTGCGTTTGTGGCTTATAGGTTTAGAGTTTGTGGGTTTGGGTTCCATGGGTTTAGGGTTTGTGCGTTTGCGGTTTGTGGTTTTCGGGTTTGTGGGTTGGTAGGTTTGGAGTTTTTGGGTTTAGGTTTTAATCTTTGTTATTTTAAATAAGAGGTTGATAGATGTAGACATATCCGACTTCTTTTATATACGAAGACATCGAAAAACTCCATTTTTAGCACGTTTTCTGCAATTGAGCAAAAATCCTGACGTGCAGGAGGTAAAAACTCAACGGATTTGAATTCAGCACCCCAAACGCGTGTAGGAGACGTCCGCTTATCCCCCGAAATTTTTTTTTCTATTTGTGGTCCTGTGTAATTAAATGTGGAAATAAATTCTTTATAACAAATTATTATTATTACACCATTAGGCCATTTCCCTTTCGGGGTAGGCGTGACTCACTCGGTGGGGAAAAAGAGTAGTGTGTGGAAGGGATAGAAAATTTTCAGATTGTTTCAGAATTCTCGTATTATTTATGTAAATAATACGTTCGTTCCGAAAAACAGCTCCGATTCAGGTTTCTGATCAATCTCTGTAGCAATCACCCTAAGTGAAGATCCTCAGAAAGTCGTTATGTAAGGTTTCCCACAAGGGTCTGTTAGTGGCCAAGGTCTTTTGTTTCAGACTTCATTCACTCTACTGACACTCTTTTTATTAACTATTTGCCGCCATACTTTCCTGTCCTGGGATACTTCTCTAGCTTCTTTTATGTCCATGCATTTTTTCATGCAGACTCTCGTGTTTCTGTGACTTCTTATGTCTCTTCTAACTAGGATCTTATTCACACATTCTAACCATTCTTCCCGCGGTTCACCTCTGGGCACGCTGCCATTTAATTTACCTTGATACACTTGTTTCGTTAGTCGTTCATTTGGTATTCTCTCAACTTGCCCGAACCATCTTTACCGATTTCCTTCCCATGTGTCTACTAGCGTCTCTTCTGCACCACATTCTTTTAGAATTATCTCGTTACTTACTTCGTCCATCAGGGTTTTCCCGCATATTATGCGCATGAATCTCATGTCAATTGCGTTAATTTTACTCTTTTCTTTTTCTTGATAAGTCCATATCTCGCTACCGTATAGTACAGTCGGTACAAATATAGAATTATGTACCTGAATTATGACCTGCTCTACCAATAACCTTCTTACCTTCATTTATTCGTCTATCTAATTCCTCATCTACCTTCCTGACCCTAGTAAATAAGCTACCAAGTTATACGAACTTATCAACTCGTTCAATTCTCTCATCATTTAATAAAATATTGCATAGTGTTTTCTCACTCTCTCCTTCGAATACCATAGTTTTTGTTTTATTTGCATTAATTTTGAGGCCCATGCTCTTCATGCTTGCATCTAGTTTATTCAACATTCTTTGTAAGTCTTCGATTGACTCTGCTATAACAACCTTAAAATCTGCGAACGCCAACCAACGTACCCTTACCGTTTCGAGATCCACACCCTCTTCGTCGAAAAGAGCCAATCTTAAACATTTGTCTATGAATAATATAAATAATAATAAAGACATAACGCATCCTTGTCTAACTCCTTGAATAATATCG
>NC_046660.1:39217709-39219271 GCF_010883055.1 Belonocnema kinseyi | reverse complement strand
ACGGTTAACGCTGCCTACTACTGCCAGCTGTTGGAAGCAGCAAAAGCCGCTTACAGAAGCAAAAGACGCGGTAACCCCATCAGAAACGTCATCCTTCTTCATGACAATGCCAGGCCACATACGGCGCAATTGGTTGATGACTTGACCTCAAAATTTCTACGAGCAAGGAATTAACAAGCTTCCAAACCGCTGGAAAAAATGTGTAGAGCGTGAAGGAGACTATGTACAAAAATAATCAATAGTATTTATGTATTGTTTTATAAATAAATAAATATTAAAAAAGAATTCCGGTTAATATTTGATTCACCCTCGTATGTATGCTGACAAAGCTAGGTATATGATTAAAGAAGATTGATTAGGAAAAATAGAAAAAGTAAAGAAAGTATAAGGTTCAGGCTAAAAGTGTGGACGGATTATATTTGAAAATGGGGACTGAAAAAGGAAACGAAAACCTGTCTCTATTATTAGCATCGTAGAGCACGGCGTACTAAAAAGTGAGAAAGTGAAATCATAAATAATGTATAATCCTTAATTCGTTACATATAAATTATGGTAGAGAACTACGATAAAATAGCGAACTGTAGAATAATAAAATGGCACACACTTAATTTAGTAGCGCTATAATATTTAATTCCGTTTAATTCCAATTCTCAAATAAAAAAGTTTTCTTTGATTTAAAGTATTTCTCGTAATGTTTCGTTCAAAATAGAATATATTAATAGCTATTGTACACAATGATATTCAAATTGCGTGGGCACCCATGGTGGAGTTTCATCTGACTATATTGATAATATTTTGCCGGTCACCGTTGTCTCAAAATATATATGATCAATCTAATTGAAAAGTTATCAACTAAAAACTGTAAAGTAACAGAAGGACAATTTCACTTCTATATTTGATTCACTGTTCACCCCTCAGTAATACATACTACTTTAAGATGTATATAATTGTTAATAAAATACAAAATTTGCTTTTAAATTTTGAATAATGCACATCGTTGATTAAGTTGAAAATATTAAAGAGTACTTATTTAATTGGAGATTTCCTGATCAAGAACACGCATTATATTCTTTATTAGTAATTTATAGGGCAAAGAGAAAGATTATTTGAATTTAATAAAATATGCAAAAAAAAATCGGATTTTATCTTTAAACACAATATTGACCACAATATTTAGCACAACTGCCAAAAAAATCGATATATGTAAAGGAATAAATTTGAGAGACGAGAATTAATCGTCCTTATCATTGGCGCTCTTAGAGGTGCCAAGTTTTCACTTGCTAATGGCCTAAAAAGCATCCCTGCGTGTCAACAATATGCTAAAAAACTTGCGGGAAAAATGCAGAAGGCGGTTGTCCTTGGGTCGCTTCGTGTTCTTAGGGTGCACGCGGATTTTGCTGGACCGTCATATTGGTACCTTTACAGACTGTTACCACCTATCTCACGGTCGTGAGACGTGGTTGTGGCTGAAATTTTACCGCGATTTCGCTGGGAGCGGGTGCAATTTTCCAAATTAGTACCCGCTCCCGGCGAAATCCTGTGGTTGTCCTTATGACAAATTT
>NC_046660.1:39214674-39217609 GCF_010883055.1 Belonocnema kinseyi | reverse complement strand
TATAGATCTGACAAACAGATTGTTGTCTAATTCCAATAAAATTAAATCCTTCCAGAATTTGTAACATCTCATTACTGAATAAAGAAGCATTTGATTTTTGCATAATATCAGAGAAAAGCTTTTCACAGGAACATAAAGTAGGATATAATTTAAAATCTAAAATCGTTAAGATTCTGGAAAATCACTCTCTAATGAAGTTAATTAAAGCGAATTATAAATTAGAATTTCTGCAAGTTTTATATTACATTAAGATTTTTTTTATTATATCTTCTTCGTTTTAGATAAAATCTTCCGTCTATTAAAATATAATCTCACCCTTTAGTGCTTGGTATCCTCAGAATTATAGAACAGGCATGAAAATATCTTCAGTTAAATCGCTGTGCATTGACTTTGCCAGGTAGCCCACATTGTTGTTCAGACCCACAAATCTGCACAAAATTCTTTTTTTTTCAATAAGTGCATCCATATCCTGTATATGGGGCATTATTTATAAATTGTCCAAACGCGAAAATTGGATGTGACCAATCAAGCTTTAACTTGAGATAGATTATTTTCTACATTCAAAAGTAATTAACAAAAATTTAGCATTTGTCTTTTCAAGAGACTAATAATTATTTATATTATTCCGAATGGAACTGAATAAATTAATGATAAAATTATAAATTAAAGTGGGATGAAACAATTTTTCAATGGTTATTGGGATTCCGTCTGCTTTCAAGCTTTAAGAGTTTTGTTGTGTTTCCCAATAGAGTAAAATCTATCGACTTATTACCGCATATAATTAAACGGGATGGCGCGTTACAACCTATGGTGAACAACGCTTGTATATATATATACTTCTTCTGAATCCGTTTGTTCAAAGATTTTATTTTTCATTTTTATTGTTAATTTTACGGATGCAAAAAAGGGCGTTCTGTTTGTAGATCTTTTATGCATGCGCAATTTATTTCTTCCAAATAAAAAAAAATCCACGCTTCCTATCAACAAATCGGTTCGGTTTTGATTCCTCTAGAATCAAACCGAAGGGCCTATGACAAAGCCACCGAAAGCGTCCTCGGGTTGCGAATAGCGGGTCCCTGTACCAAGGGTTTCTGCTGAATATGGTTACAAATATAAATAGTCAGTCGCGAACAATTGTCCAGGGTGGTCCTGAAGGAATTAACCCACAAGCGGAGGTGTGAATACAGTGCCGAAAGCTGAATGGCACCTGTGTGAGGTGTCTATAACGGTGACTCTGGGAAACCAGGCGACCTCTCAGAGTAAGCAGCCTTATCCTTGCATGCGGGGCTCTACAAGGATGGACGAACCCCTTTCCCTAGCTTCTCGTGGGAACAACAATGACAACACCAAACATAGTTGTAGTAAGAGCGGTTCAAAACAACAGAACGCGCAGGGCTCCCGACAATGGGTCGGCCAACAATGCTGACCAATCTAGAGCTGGGGGAGCCAACGAAAATGGATTCAATGCGATGGATCCGCGGGATCTCGTGACCGTTGGGTGGACGGAGCGACTAAATCACGACTTGGTAGACTGCTACGATGCGAGTGTGGCCCGTGAACGGGGTTACATGGCACGGCTGCATGCTCTATGGTGCGAGAAACACCCGGAGCTATCGCACTTTTCGCAGCAACGTCTGCGTAACCATGCTGAACTACTCCGTAAAAGGGGCTATGTAAGCGGAACGCGTACTCTACCACAGCTAGAACAAGTCGGCAACAAAGAAAGAGAGGCGACACTAAGACCAACCGCGGGCAGGCATCCAATAGATGAAGAGCGATGCTTTACGACCCGGAGAAACATGAACACCAAGGTTTCTCTCAAGCCTAAATATCTGGCTAAAATGGATGACGATCTTCGTGGAAATTTTTCCGGGGAATCCGACCTCTGGGCTATCAATTATTGTGTGTATAATGCAGCGAGAGCTTTGGCCGATGCGAATCGTAAAACAAAACCAACGGCTGATCATAAGACCAAAAGACGAATGCATCAACTTGCCATAAAGATAGGCTGGGCAAGACAGTACGCGTCCCGCATTCAATGTGTGATTGACTACATCACATCTGGCAGAAATTTTACCGCCAAGGTTCGAAAGTTCGCGCGCGAACTCCGGACCCGTTATCACACACTTAACAAGTCAAAGCTGCTGACCATCAGGCAGCATATTGTTGAGAGAATACGGATACTATCTGACGCTAAGAGAAGTCTAAAGCGGAGGGAGAAATGGGTTAGAGAAAATCAGGAGTGTCTCTCTGACCCATCTCGACCCTTCCAAGACCCTCCAGTTACAGTCGAACACCCACCCAAACCAGAAGAGGTCGAAGTATTTTGGAGAGAAGTCTACGAAGTTCAGCATAGACTGGACGAAGACTCAGAAAATATAAATATCTTCAAGGAGTTATGTGTTGCCCTCATAACACCTGATAAAGAATGCCCACCCATCAATACCGAGGAGGTGAAAAAAGTATTAAGAGGGATGAAGAACTATTCCGCACCGGGACCAGATTGTATCAAAACCTTCTGGTGGAAAAGTTTTCTTCCACCCATCAGCATTTGGTCCGTATTTTCACCTCATATTTGAAGTCGGACGAGCCGATTCCAGAGTGGTTGGTGGAAGGGCGCACAATGCTCCTGCCAAAAATAGGCAACTTAGCTGACACGAAGAACTACAGGCCAATAACTTGTCTGAACACGCTTTATAAGATATTCACAGCTATCATAAATGATAGGATTGTTCGGGCAATTGAACCTGTGTGGCAAGAAATGTATGAACAACGAGGCTCAAAGAAAGGCGTTGCCGGATGTCGGAAGCACCTGCTCATCGATAGATGTGTTTGCAAAGATGCAGCATTCTACAAGCGTGACCTATCGATGGCCTGGATTGATTATCGGAAAGCTTTCGATTCTACATCCCATAGACTTATCATCTGTCTTTTG
>NC_046660.1:39212554-39214574 GCF_010883055.1 Belonocnema kinseyi | reverse complement strand
AGCCCTAGGTGATTCAGGAGTATATAAAATCCCTTATTCTTGTAGCAAAGTCTATATTGGAGAAACCGGGAGAGCGGTGAGCCAACGAATGAAGGAATATGAGAGTGAAGTCAGGCTAAAACATTTTACGCAATCAGCACTAGGTAAACATCATATAGAAACAGGATATAACATTTTATTTGACAGAACAACAGTCATTGCAAAACCACACAACACCTTTCTCAGAAAACATATACAAGCAATTGAAATCTTAAAAGACCCTAATAATACCAATAGGGACAATGGATATAATACCAATCCGATTTGGCTTTCCGTCCTCCCGGATTTTTTTAATAAAAAGAAATTATTGACCAATCTGGTTCGTCCATTCCCCACGGTGGGGCGCCCTGGCCAATCACAGGCATCGCAAAGAGTATACATAAGAACAACATAAACTGATACCTCAGTTTCAGGCAGGTGGTGGTCACTCACAATGGCGAGAATGTCTGAACATACTTTGGACCCGTTAGGAGTATACGCCAGATGGCGCAGCAATTGCGCTCCCCGCACCTCACTCCGCTAGTCTAAGTTCAAAATGTCCAAAATGGTCAACAGTCACCACGGTAACTGTTCGCTCTTGTTTTTTTCACCGACAACATACTTCTCAAATAATTTCACAATCTTCTTTCTTAATAAAAACACATTTTCATATAGAAAGCTGTCCAAAAACAACTAGAAATGCATAAATAATTATTGTGAAAATTATTTATATATTTCTACTTATTCTTATATTGTTTTCTGCAATTTATTTAGTTATTAAGTCTATTATCTGAAAAGCATCTGAATATTAATTGCGATTATCCGAGCGGTCATCTATTATCTTATCTTAGGGTTATGAATATACGCTAGATGGCTCCAACGTCGACTTTGTTGCGACACATCTAAAGCATTGAATGACCACCGCCTGGTTTCAGGTCAGCCCTGAAGAAGTGAACTGCAATGTTCACAAACCATCAGATTATTAATCGTTAAAAATGAAGAAGTAATTTTTTGCAAAATCACGTAATGCGATTTTTTCCAAGATCCAGATTGGCAAGGGAAGATAAGAAAAAAAGGAAAGACTGAAATTACAGAACAAAAAAGCCAAAGAAATTAAGTTAGATGTACAGAAGAAAATATGAAGAAAAACAGGTAGCTTAACAAGAATTGAATTATTTGCTTTAAAAGTTTATTCGGGTCGTTGCAGAAGAAAATTGCAGTATTTTAATTTTAAATTGTAATACTGAGTTGTAAAAGTTTCTTCTCGAAAATAAATATTTCCCATGGTTTTTATTGTTTTCTTTGTACATAATATTGATTCATCTTTTGCGAACACATCTTTTAAATCCCGAATTATAATGTCTTCTTTTGAAAACTGTTGTTCTGGCAAAAACTGTAGAAATTCAATTTTTTTTAATTTTCTCATTTCTTTATTTTGTTAATGAATTTTTTATAAATTGGTCTTTTGTTTTCCTAGGAATTTGGATGGAAATTTTTATTATTTAGAATCCTTATAAAACGCTTTTAGCCTTCCATATTTTTATTCGAAATGTTCAAAATGCTATATTTTTATTTTAATGTATTGAAATATTTTCAATTTTCAATTTATTTTGAAATGTTTTTGAAACTTCTAACTAGACCTTGAGCTTCATCAAAACATTTTGAAGTGATAATTATTATATTTTTTTATGGAATAATCGAAATTTTTTGAATCTCAAAAAATATTTTTGAATATAAAAATTCTTAACAATTTTTTTAAGGAATATTAGGAAAAAAATTAATTAAATTTTTTTTTTTTCAATAAAATTATGAAAATTACCATTCAATATGATAACCATAAGCTAAAATCGTATTTCACCTCTAAACTTTCACACAAATGTTTTATAATGAGTCTTTCTCCCTCTTAACTGAAAAATACTGACAATTATCGTTATTTATAGCAGTTATCCTAACATCGATATCGATATCGATATTATTAAAAAGGAAAAAACTCGAGTTTTTA
>NC_046660.1:39211088-39212454 GCF_010883055.1 Belonocnema kinseyi | reverse complement strand
TTTACAGACTGTAACCACCTATCTCACGGTTGTGAGACGTGGTTATGGCTGAAATTTTACCGCTATTTCGCTGGAAGCGGGTGCAATTTTTCAGATTAGCACTCGCTCCCGGCGAAATCCTGCGGTTGTCCTTATAACAAATTTTATATATATATATATATACTTCTTCTGATTCCGTCTGTTCAAAGATTTTATTTTTCATTTTTATTGTTAATTTTACGGTTGCAAGAAAGGGCGTTCTGTTTGTAGATCTTTTATGCATGCGCAATTTATTTCTTCCAAATAAAACAAAATCCACGCTTCCTATCAACAAATAAATTGTAACAAATTTGTAGATATTTTTTGGGTGAACAAAACTTGATGGTGTATTTTTTTCGTAGCTTGTTTCGTTTATCCGGAAATATTATTTTTCTATTTCTAATGCTGCTTTTTATGAATAAAGTAAAAAGTACGTCACCGTTTTACGGTAGAATTATTTCTAATTTTAAATATAAATAAGTTCTCACCCATATAATTTTTTCTGGGAACACTATGGTTTTGTTTTCAACAATAACTAAAGAAAATATGCCGCAATATAGTCTAAATGTATACTAAACTAAGTAATAAAAATACACAAAATACTGGCGGAGAAATTTGAAAAATATACAAATTTACGACTTCTTTAGACGTTCGAAATTCTTGAAAAACAAGTGCAGAAAATTTTAATATTTTTAAAACCTTGTAATATACATTGAAATATTTTGGTTTGCTGATTATGAATATTGCCTTGAAAATAACCGTAAATGCAACTCTGCAATCTTTGTTTTATCAAGTTCTTTCAATTCTTCTTTCTAGTAATACTTTCTGTTAAAAATTAGTTTTTTTGCCTTTAGATTTTTCTATTCTTATTTTAGTTAAAAGTGATTAGTTTTTGGTTGAAAATACAACTATTAATTTTTCATTGAGAATTCATTTTCTTTTTTTAATTCAACTGATTGCTTAAAAATTTAACTACTTTTTTTGAAAATTCATATAATTAGTTAACATGCATCTCTTTGGTTGAAAATTTAACTTTTTATCTTAAACTTATTTTAATGCTGAAAATGGATCGCTTTCAATTGAAAAATTTAACTGTTATATTTTTTATTGAGAATTCATAGTTCTTGGTTGAAAATTCAACCACTTAGTTGAGAGTAGAACTACATTGTTAAAACTTAAATTAATAGTTAAAGATTGAATTCATAGCTTTAAAATTTGTCCTTTTGGGGTAAAAATTTTATTATTTTCGTACAAAATTAACTTCTTAATTGAAACTTACCTTTTCTGCTTACGAATTCTTCTTTTTGGTTGAATTTGATAGGTTTTTTTTTAAATTGAAATATTTTTT
>NC_046660.1:39205601-39210988 GCF_010883055.1 Belonocnema kinseyi | reverse complement strand
AATAATAAAAAATAAATTAATAATTAAAAAAAATCGAAATACAAATAATATGTGATATCGATGTGAATAAACAAAAGCGGAACGAGCTATCATGTGTTAGTTTCCACTTACCGCCAGCCCCAAAATCGGCGGTATAAAAGAGTTTCGCTCTAATAAAATACCTAAGTATTATATAGCAGTAAGTGTGACGAAATGTCATCAATCATCCAGTGCTTAACAGTAACGGTGACGGTAGCGCCTGATTTATTAACAAAATTACAGGTAACGTTACCAAAAAATTATAAGATTATGTAAACGTTCCACTGAAAAAAGCATTCATGGAATAATTTCTCATTATTGCATGCGCCTCAATCCAACTTATTTCTCACTTTTCTTATTGAAATAAAAAGGGGTTTATTTACAAAGCTGGGATGGTACTTGTCATTCCAAAAAATGACAAAATTAAGAAAAAATTTAATTAATTAACTATTAAGAATGTGTTTGCCAAGCATACAACAATTTTTTATCGCTTTACTAATGCTCGCAAAAAATTACAAAAAAACTGTATTGAGATTATTATGCGGATCGAATCCATTTCAAATAAAAGAGTTTCATCGCTTCAAGCCGAGAAATCTCTTAGCGACGAAAGATGTTTTTCAAAGAGGAAATTAGCAATCTCTTAGAAAATTTAAAAAAAAATTAAAATAAATAGTGTTGACGGTTTGCCTTAAAATATAAAAAGTAGATTTTTTCGAAAAGCCCAACATTTATTTATTCTTTTTATATTTTTTGCGTTCTACAAGGTATGTGCCATGTAAAGTTTTAAGCAGTCTAAATATATTTTATGATCGGAAGAGTTTTTTACTTAATACAATTATCGCTCTTTTTTGATTGTTAAAATATTTTGTTCATGTTATAAACATTCTAAAGCTCGGATGTAATTGAAAGGAAGGGGAATTCGTTATTTGAAATTTGAAATGTACGATTTTCAAGCTTGAAAGCACTTTCAAACAAAAAATAAAGAACTATGCGAAGCTTCCCGGAATTTAGTATGACGTATTAAAAATTTTATTACAAAAAGGTCTCACCAAGGTAATGCATTACTTTATTCAATAACGGTAACGGTAACGCTTTTTTTTTGTTTTTAAAGCAACTGTAACAGTAACGTGATGCAGATTTTAAAGCATTAATGTAACGTTGATTCGTCACTTTTGAATGGTAAATATGGCGAAAATATTTCATTCTACTTAATTTTAGAATTCCTCAGCTTGAATTACTATGTCCATCTATGGTACGAAACAAAAGTTAAAAAATTTTGTAAGTGTATTTAATCTATCCCTGGTCTTTAACGGATCGTCATGTTTCGGCCCTCACAGAATCCGAAAATCATAAAATTCCATCGGTGTCTGTCTGTCTGTATGTCTGTAAGTATGGTTACCTGAATTTTGTAGCCATGCTAACTTTCGAAGGATTTGTCTAATCAAATCAGCCTTTGATACACTTCTTAGGTTTAAATTTTTTAATGGGTCAGGAAATATCAATCCAAATTTCTACTTGATATAAAATAAATGTTTTTCGAAACTATTATCATGAAAATTTTTAATTAGACAAAATTTCCAAAACTTGAATCATTTTTCAAAAATATGCAATATTCATTTTGTAAGAGATCCATAAGTTTAAAACATAATTTTCAGTAGTTTTTAAAAAGATTTACAAATTATCTTGATAAAGTTTTTGAAGTGGACACGAATTATCGAGCGCGAAGCGCGAGTTTTGTAATGAGAATGTATTCAAATGGAAAAAAATTTAGTTACAATTTAGGGCTGTATTCCTCAGAATTTAAAATCTCAGTTTTCAATTTGAGTTATAGTATTCAAAATAATTGAAAAAATTTTGTTCAAGTTTACGCATTAAACGTACGAAAACGACCGCAAAGCGCGAGAGCGTACCCGCGCGCTCCAAGCGCGCTTAATCTGGGCGCGAAGGGCCGCGCGCAATGAGAATGTACCTGTGAAGCGAGCAAATTTTTTAAATTAAGTATTGCGCGAATAATATAGAATAAATTTGATATGTTTGGAAATTTTCGGGAATCTACAATCGATTTTTGAATTGTTATTCTTCAACATTTAATTTTTATGCAAATATCGAAGAAATGTTCAATCCATCTTTTTTCTTTTATCTCTTTGTAAACAACCATTCCGATCTAAGCGTTCCTTGAATTTAATTCGCGGGGATTTTAATTAATATTTTGGCAATAAAATTACTTTAATTTATCAACAAGGTGATACATGATCAATATTTTGTAAACAATTTACATAAAAAATAATATCAACAAAATATATAAAAAATCAATACTGTGAATATCTTTCGCACTCAACATACCCAAAAATCAAAATGCTCGAATATCGCTTCAAGAAGTTGGACAATGGATATTTAATATTTGTTACATGATGCACTTGTCAACTGTTTTCTGTCGATAACGACAAGAAATTTTATAGCCAAAATATTGATGAAAAAGCGTAGGATTGATAATATTCAATATTTTATATTATAATTTTTTTTATGTAAAATAATGATACTGAAAATAACTTTTTGAGTTACATACACGAAGGGGTTTAAGATAGCGGAAACAACAACATAACTAATTTTAAGTATAAAATATAATTGTTTACATGAAATAAATCTATTTAACTACATAACATACTTATACAGTTTTGAAATTCATTTTATGATTCTTCAAGTCTTTTTAGACTAGATGAAGCTATGAATTGAAAAAAATGTTTTAATCAAATTTCTTCTGTAAATAGATCTGCTCGTTCGAACTGCTGGGAAACAAACCACCGAACTTTCGTTTGACTCTCGGGTGCTTTTTCCTTTTAGCTACAAGAGAGATCAAACGAAAAATCCTATTTCAGAAATACCCGCATTATTTTGCTATGTGTCACATATTCCAATTTTCCAAGGAACAAAAAAAAATTGTCTGAACTTTTGACCAGACGATATTGATCTTATGTTTTTAGGTCACTGAAACAGACCAAGTGGGCACAAAATTTGGCGACGTCTTTACGACATCGTTACGACATCTTGACGACAACTTTACGACATCCTATGTCCATGTCGTTAGAGTGTCTTTACGATATCGTAAAGATATCGTCAGATCGTACGACATATTTATGATATCATAAAGACGACTTAACGACATGGACATAGGATGTCGTAAAATTGTCCTTACGATGTCGTAAAGACGTCGCCAAATTTTGTGCCCACTGTGGAATCCGGTGGCCGTTCGACCCCGTCAGATCAGCTATTGTTTCTAACCTCAAGAAATATAAAAAATAGCCAAAATAGCCCTTTTGCATAAAAAATGTAACCAGACTACATTTTTGTAGGTTTTTGGGGTCACTGGATTGAAGTATAATGCTGATTAATCCCTGTCCAGAGCCTTTCTGCTTCTAACCTCAAAACCGACAAACCTAACCTCAAAACTGTTTTTATTTAGCCAGAATAAACGATCTTCCACTTGAAGAGGCAAAATCAGCCCAAACGTAGTTATCTTGTGTTTTTTTAGGTCGCTGAGTGTGGATTCGGGGCTTTTTTGGAAAAGATCCATTTCCATTCCTACCCTCAAAATATACCCTCCAAAAATTGCCAAAGTAGTCCGTTTTGTTATGCTAATATGAAAAATGACCCAATTTTAATTACGCCATAGCTAAAAAAATGTCTCTTTAAAAGGTTAATTGTTTTTGAAATTCTATTTAAAATAAACCCGGGGTGAAGCCAATTTGTACAGTTTTTATGTAGATATTGCAAAATAGTGTAAATTTCAAAGTTTTCTTAAATTTTCAATAACTTCCGAAATATTCAACATTTTTCAATGTTCTTGGGCTCAATCGTGTTGAGCGAGCACCAGTGTCAAGAACAAGCAAAGAATTATCATACAAAATGCTATGAATCTGTATAACGACTACTAGATCCAGCTGGACCTCATTAAATCTCCACACATCTAAACGTGAGGAGATCATGAAGGAAAGATTCAACAATCAAAATATTTTAATCCTGAATGTGATCGAGAACGAGAGATTATTGAACGAGTCAAAATCTGTCATCACCGAGTATCACCGAGTCGTCGAGTCAACGTGTGTCATAAATTAAAAAGTGTCATCAAATCACCGAGTATCACAGAATCATCGAGTCACCGAGTCGACGAGTCAACGTGAGTCTTTGGTTAAAAGGTGTCATCGAGTAAACAAATTAACTTCAGTGACTTTCGCGGAAAATCTGATTTTTAGTCGTGCTTGCTCTATGAATGTGTTTTTTAAATTTCAGTTTTTTATCAGTGTTTTTTGTGAATATTTCAGTCTCGCATGTCTATTATTGAGTTATCTATCATATTAATTTGTAAAGTGATCAACCCTCACGATTCCTAGAATTCTATCTCAGTTGCAAAATGCCTAGCGTAGAAAAGCGAATCGCACAATTGCACCGACTTAGAGTTGTTTTGAAAAAAATCAACCGTTCTAGAAAATTTTCTAAAAAAATCAATCGCGAAAATTGTTCTCATTGAATTAAAGGTTAAAATAAAAGATGTAACGTTGATCTCCGAGAATTTCGAGAAAATTCAGTTTGAATTGGAAGAAAGTGTCTCGGATGATGAAATTGAAAACGAATACGCACAGCGCGCGCATTCCGAAGAGAGACTCTCTGGTCTTTCTGCTAAAGCACAAGCTATTCTCATTAAAATAGACACAGATCCTTCGTAAGATTCCCCCATTACGAATAATTCAATAACGTGAAATAATTCCTTAAATATTAATCAGAAATTACTAAATCTCTCAAAGAAATTGCATGCGAAATTCTCTCCTAAGAAAATACGCGCCGCGATTCGGCAACCGGCCGTTATATCGTGAAACTTCTGTTCAAGAAAGATTCAATCGGACTCAGGGAGTCATACTCTCAAGCACTCAAACGATTTCACTCGCTAGAACGATCTTCAGATAGGAATCTTGAATTAAGAGACAAATATATCGCCTTTATGAGGAAATACTTGGAATAAGACCATATGTCTGAGGATAAATCTGCATCAGTTTACGATGGTGATTTATATCTCATCATGCCATAATTAAACAATCTAGCTTAAAAACTAAAGTTCGGAATGTTTTTGACGCTTCAGCGAAAACATCCAACGGGAATTCTTTGAACGATATACTCATGGTAGGTCTCAATATCCAGGAAGATCTTTTCTCACTGCTCCTCCGATTCAGATCACATGTATTCGCAGTCACCGCCGACAATAAAAAAATATATCGGCAAATACAGTCTGTCAAGTTAAAGCGTGGGTGGCTTTACTCGCAGTCGGTAAGGTGTATCGACATGATTTTGGTGTCAAAATATTAAGAAGAGCTCCCTCT
>NC_046660.1:39204459-39205501 GCF_010883055.1 Belonocnema kinseyi | reverse complement strand
GAGGGAGCTCTTCTTAATATTTTGACACCAAAATCATGTCGATACACCTTACCGACTGCGAGTAAAGCCACCCACGCTTTAACTTGACAGACTGTATTAGCAAATTAAAATGATCGAAAGTTTCAAAAAATTTTGTGGGGAGAAAATTCTCATCAACCTGTAAAAATCTACCGATTGAAGAGCATCACCAATGGAGCGAACTCTGTCTCCTTTTTAACAACTCGAACTCTGGTATAACTGGCTGATGATGAAGGCGGATCGTACCCATGTGCTGCTGTCGCATTACGAGAGGATTTTTACACGGATGATTATGTATCAGACGCGCGAACTGTCGAAGAAGCTAAGCAATTAATTGCCGAATTGATGACGCTTAAGCGCAAGGGTGGCATGAATTTAAGCAAATGGGCTTCTAATTTGCCCGAGCTTATCAGATCATTATCCGAAGATATTAACTACATATATTTTTGTCTAGATTTAGGCAATACAACAAAAGCAATCGGTGTTTATTGGAATCCCGAACCCGATTCATTTCTTTATACTTTCATAGCTGAATTATTCGACCCGCTCGGCTTACTAGGTCCCGTTATCTCAACACCGAAAATCCTAAAGCAGACTTTGTGGCAATCAAACATTGGTTGGAATGAATAGGATATACTTGAAATGGCAAAGTCCTGGTTGGATCTCAAACAAAATTTAGCTCTCCTCCGATAAATCGCAATCAATTGAAAAATAGTCGTCGATAATTATGTCTCGCTTCAAATGCACGGCTATTGTTACCAGGTGTATACATATGAAACCGGTATTTTTTCAAGAAAAAAACACATTTATTTCAAGAGAATGATAACAAATATTTTATTCAAAGTATGCGCCCTCGCTGGCAAAACATTTTGTCCACCTCTCAGGCAATTTATGGATACCTTTCCAAAAAAAGTCTTCGTTCTTTGACGCAAACCAGTCATCGAGCCATTTTCCAACATTTTCGTAAGAAGTGAAGCGCTGTTCGCTGAGTGCGTGCCCCATCGATGCAAATAAGTGGTAGTCG
>NC_046660.1:39193310-39204359 GCF_010883055.1 Belonocnema kinseyi | reverse complement strand
TACGCCAATTAGCACAAATGGTAAGTTCCGACAGTGCCTACAAGTGTGCCTACTGGCCCCTAGATGGCAATACCGGTTTCATATGTATACACCTGGTATGTCAGCGAAAAGGCATTGGCGGCCTGTACTAATGTTAGATCAACTGACAAACACGGAATGCATTTTACGCAATTAATATGCTTGAAATTCAGAGTAGCGCCACTTAAAACGTTATCTTTATATCGCCTAGAACTCTGTGCTGCAGTTCTATTATCGAAATTATACTCAACTGTCTCTCAAGCCTTACGAAGACTTCATATCGAAAAGACCATTTTTTGGCGCAATTCTTCGATAGAATCACATTGGATAAATAGTCCTCCTAATACTTTGAAACTCTTCGTAGGAAATCGAGTTGCGGAAATCCAAACGTTGACACAATCTCTCGAAAGGCGGCACGTACACTCCGAGCACAATCTTGCGGACCTTGTCTCGCGCCTCATCGAAATCGAAATCCCTGAACTAAAAAAACAGTTGTCAGTTTGGCAGTTATTCTAACACGCGTGAACGATATCACTACTTCGCTTTTAGAGAAGGCTTAGTCTTTTAATAAACTCATACGCGTGATAGCTTATGTCTAAGATTTATCAATGTTCAAGTTCATAAACCAAATATAAGGGGCTCAATTTCGTCGGCCGAACTTCATTCATGGACTATCTATGTTATCAAATTAGTACAGCGTGCATCATTGTTGAATGAGATTAAAATGCGTGAATCGAAAAAACGAATCGAAAGTAGATTATTTTTACTCTCTCCTGTTTTGGATTCGAAAGGTGCACTTAGGGTTAAAGGTAGATTGAGAAATTCTGATCTCAATTATAGTCAAAAACATCAGATTTTATTACCCCAGAATCATAATGTCACAGCACTTATCATACGCGATCAACACTTAGAACTATTGCTCGGTGGCTCTCAAGCGACGCTTAATGCTAAGCGAAAGAATTAATGGATTATAAATGAAAAAAACAATGGTAAAAATGATAATCCGAAAATACGTCATTTGTTGCTATGCTAATCCGCAAGTTCCCACTTACGTGATAGGGGATCGTCCGAAAAATCGGACTATTTTTTAAAGTGATTCAGAATCCATTAAAAGGGAATCAGGATTAAAATCTACATTGCTATTTTTTTATGTTTTGCGACCAAAGCGGTACACATAGAAGTGGTCAGTGACATGATCATTGAAGCTTTTCTGCCATGTCTGAGTCGATTATTTCCTAGACGCGGAAGAAGTTCGGTCATTCACTCCGTTAATGGTACTAATTTAGTGGGTGCAAAATACGGAATCGATAGCATTTGTAATTTTTTGAACACTGAAGAACACAATGATATCATTTCTTGAGTCCTCGCTAATCATCGCATTAATTGGCATTGTATTCCCCCTCGTTTACCACACTTTGGTGGGCTATGAGAGACTGAGGTGAAATCCTTCAAGCGCCACTGCATTCTCGTTATCGGAAAGAAAGTTCTAACTTACGAAGGGTTTACAATGATTGCAACGGAGATAGAGGCTAACCTAAATTCACGTCCTTTAACCTTTATACCCTCTGATCCTAACGATTTGACAGCCCTAACTCCAGGTCACGTTTTGATAGGTGACTCTCTAATAGGTGAACCAGAGCGCGATCTGAAGGGCTTGTTGTCGGGACGACTTTCGTTCTGGCAGGAAGTCCAACAGATGACACAACACTTTTGGACACGATGGAACAAACAATATCTCCATGAGTTGACTGTGCGGAAAAAGTGGCATAAAGGTGTAGCACCCGCTGGATGCTTGGCCGTGATATCGCCACGCATCCGGGAGAAGATGGAGTTGTCCGCGTAGTAACTCTTAAAACCGAAAACGGCGACTGTAAGCGTAGCGTTAAACACTTATCACCTCTGCGGACTGACAACAATTAGTATTGAATTGCTCAAATCAGACCTAATATTCTATGAAATATATTTGTCAAATGTAATTTGTGTTTTTCAGAAAAATTCAATGATTTTCTAAACGTTAAGGTGTCCGATAATTTTCATATAATGTTAATCGATTATGTTTTCTGTTTGCCTATTTCTTTGTCTTAATCTCATACCTAAAGTGACCATACATTAAACCTGTGTAGTCTAAGCTCAGTTATTATTGCCATAATCAAATTCGAATCTTTTGAACACGGTAGTTCAAAGTTCAAATACAGTATTGTATATAACTTATCCGAAAATTTGTAATATATTATTTTATATAACTTATCGGAGAATTTATTATTTAGGCTTGAGTTGAGAGTCTGAGCCCTAATGAGTTTTTGAACAATAGCTTCCTTACCACGCCTACCCCTAGTTTGACGTTCGTCAACACCATTTGAAAATTTAAGATTGGACAGCATTTGCGCTTTCAGAATTGGTTCCTTGGCCTTCTTACCAACACTTTTGTGCGTCATCCCCCCAATTAGAACAGTCTACGAAATTATGCACTGTTAGAACGAACCTGCAGGTTCAGTTGCAATACAGACATTAACCGGTACACTCTATTATGAAATCTATAACGAATATCATTGTGTATGCACTTGAACCTTATTAAAAAATATTTATTAACAAATTCGGTACACTATTCAATCAAACCAGTATTCGGGGATAAATGCGGTATCTAAATAACAAGAGTTATCATCTACACAATCAATCTAAAATAATCGAGAAAGTTTGTCCAATCCCTTGAACAACAAAACTTCTGGGCTATCAATGGTTTAACGGACTCAACAAACTTGAAGTTGAAAAAAAAATTCGGAAAAATTGAAATATTACTCTTGGTAACAAAAATATGTTTGTAAAATATATTAAACATATAATCCTGAAGTTTCTATGTGCTTTTCCCAAGATATATGTTCGTTTGATAATAGATTTTATGCTTTCGCGATGATTCATTTTGAGAAAAAGAGATATTTCGGGTTTCACTCGTATAAAAAACTACGAATTGTTTGCCGACGTTTCGTGAACATTACAGTTCACATCTTCAGGGCTGACCTGAAACTGAGATATCAGGTCATCATGTTCTTAGGTATACTTTCTACGATGCCTGTGATTGGCCAGATTGGCCCACAGTGGGGACTGGTCGAACTTCATTGGCCAATCAAGTATTTTTTTCTTTTTTTTTAAATCCGGAAGAACGGAAAGCCAAATCGGATTGGTATTATATCCATTATCCCTATTGATGTTATTAGGGTGTTTTAAGATTTCGATTGCTTCTCTATGTTTTCTTGGAAATTTGTTGTGTGTTTTTGCAATGACTGCTGTTTCATCAAATAGGATCAAATGTATCCAACTTTCTTATTACAACTTCAAGTTCTTGCAATTCAAAAAGAAATTTGTTGTAATTTGTACGAGTGAGCTGTTGTGATAGAGTGAAAAAAAGTTTCAAAATGAGCCCAAGAACATTGAAAAATGTTGACTATTTTGGAAGTTATTGAAAATTGAAGAAAAAATTGAAATTTACACTATGTTTTGCAATATCTACTTAAAAACTAGATAAATTGGCTTCACCCTGGACTTATTTTAAACAGAATCTCGAAAACAGTTAACCTTTTAAAGATACATTTTTTAGCTCCGGTATAATTAAAATTAAGAGAATTTATTCAGTCATAAAAAAAAGGTGGACGAATACTTTTGGCGGCCAGTGTTTACGTTTGGACACATACGGCACTAGTAAGGTTATTACGTCAGCAATTTCGAATTTGAGGTTACTTTCTGCTCTCTGGGTCAGCGATTCACCCTAAGCTCGAAATAAAATTTTCAAGTGGCTCAATAGTCCGTTTTTTGCTGAAAATAATATTTTTTCATTACTTTTTTGGTATGTTTTCGGTTTCTGTTTAGCTCTAGTATACTAGTTTTTGGATCATACTACGCTGACTCGGAGAAAACAAAGTAATCTCAAATTTGGTTTGCGGTGTCATAAACTTACTAGTGTCATATACGACCAAACATCAAGGCCGTTTCTCCTTCTCAATCTAACGGATCGGCTAGGCTCGAATATTGAAATGATTTTTGAGGTTATGTTGCACTTTTTTTAGCTTGGCCATGATTTATAACACAAAAGGATGCGAGAAAAGATAGGATCAATCAAAGTGATCTAAAAAAAATGAAAATTTGATCATTGGTTATATTATAATAACAAAACGGACTGCTTTGATAAATTCGGGAGAGTAAATTTTGAGGTTCGGGATGGACTTGAACCTTTCCGAGTAAAGAAGGCCGCAGATTCATTCGGCGACTCAAAAAACATGACATAACTTTTTTTGGAAGATCGTTTATTCTGGCTGATTGGAGGCAGTTTCAAGGTTAGGTTTAACGGTTTTGAGGTTAGAAGCAGAAAGCCTCTGAACAGGGATTAATCAACATTATACTTAAATCCAACGACCCAGAAAACCTGCAAAAACATGGTCGATTTACATTTTTATGAACAAAAAGAGCTATTTTGGATATTTTTGGGCGTTTTTTAAGGTTCGAAAAGAATCCTTCGCTGATGGAGCCAAACTTTCATCGGGTATGCCTACTGGAAGGTAGAATAAAAAAATAGAAAGCTGAAACCGAGAGGTAGAAGGTGTCAGGTTGGATTGGGACAAGGACCGGGAAGATTTCATACAAAAATCATGAAAGAATGTATGACCGAGAGGGATAAAGAATAAATGGAATAACAGAAAGAAGGACTAATAGTAAAACAGATAACTTTGCCAGGAGAGCCGTGAAAGATAGTGGGAATTCATATGAACGGTAATTTTCGGGAGACACCAGAGGAGATGCAACAACTGATGGAGGCCAATAAACAAGATATTAGGCTCATAATAGAAGAAGATTTTAATGCAAAAACAGGTGTTCTGAGTGAAATGGAATGGGCTGGGGAGAGATAAAGAAAATCGAATTGCAAGATACTGAATGGGGAAGGAAAGAAATTGTTACAGCCCAGACGATGTATGATGATTTATCCTATATGGAAAGTGAGAAGAGAATTAAGAAAATCGAGAAAATGAACAAGTAATGGAACGAAATACAGGGAAAAAGAAGTAGTATACTGAATAGTGTGAAAATAGCAGCGTTAGAAAATAAAAAGTTTGAAGGAGAGGCGGAAAAGGCTAGTACGAAAGAAGAGGTTTGGACGGTGGCAAATACTGAGAGAAGTGCAAGAAAAAGTGTAAAACTGGATATTGAGATTGTGGAATGGAAGGAATGTTTTATGGAATTGCTAAGAGGGGTGAAGTGTACTGTTAGGAAAGAAGGAAAAGGTAGTAGGGAAACATTTCAGGAGGAAGACATCATAAGATACAAAATAGTCAAAATATTAAGGGTAATGAAAGATAGAGTGGCACCTGGTTTGGTTGAGATTCCAAATAAAGTCTAGAAGTATGGAATAATAGGATTAAAGGAATGGGCATGGATAATGTGCAATAGAGTATGAAGAGAAGCGGATGGCCAGACTTATGGAAATAGTGTTTGTACCCATAGTAAAAAAGGCTACCTATAGTAAAAAAGGCAAAAGGGAGGAAGTTAAGGCTTATAGAGGATTGGCTCTAATGTCAACATTGAATAAAGTATATGTGACTTTTTTATCGGAGATGTTAAAGAAAGAAGTTGAGGGAAAAAAGAAACAACCACCAAAACGTACAGAGTTTAGAAAAAGTATGAGGGTAATTGACAATATATATTTTCTGAACTATTGAGTAAATAAGAGGTTTAAAAGGGGAGAAGGGACAATTGTAACTGGTTCGTGGACTTAATGCCAGCGTTTGACTTATTAGATCGAAGCGAAATCCACAAAGTTACAGTGTATACATACAGAAAATAAGAAGACTGAGGCATGATGTCCTTTAATCCCACTTTCACTAAATATATTAATATTAGACTTGAAAGAAGAAATGAACAGTAAAGGATGAAGAATATTTGAGATAGGGAAGGAAAAGTTATATACACTGGCATACGCGGACAATATAGTGTTGATGGCAGAGTATAAGGAAGGGTGGGGGGCTCCATTTCAGGATTAGAGAAATACTAAGATAGGAACAAAATTAATTTAAATATATAAAAGACAAAGAAAATGAGGTTTTAGGAAAGATGGGAGGAGAAAGAATGTACGTGGAGATAGAAGGGAAGGAAGTAAGAGAAAGTAAAAACGTTTAAATATCTGGGATACAACCTCAAAACAAATAGAGATCCTAGAGTTTATATGAGAGACAGGAAAAAAAGACAGCAGGGGAAATGAAACATGTATGTGGAATAGGGAAACGGAAGTTTTAGTAAATCGAGGAGAAGAATGTGGCTATACGACATGCTGGTATGGTTGTGGAGCTAAGATATGGGGATGGGTAGAAGGAACAGAGATTGAGAGTTTACAAGAAACGACGATTAAACATTTAGATAATAATATAATGTAATATTTCATAATAAGTATAATTTCATGTTTGAATAATAATTTATAACAATTCCGTTAATGCATATTCTATTACCATGAAAACGGCCTGCTCCTAATTTACATTAGGTCAAATTAACAGTTTGAGTGTGAAGATAGCGCGCAACACGTGTTTTATAAGAAATTAAAGAATCTTTTAATCAAAGGGTCCAAAAATTAAGGATCTTGGTTTCTTTTCAGGCTTAGAAGAGCCCTCAAGGGCATGTGATACTTAGAAAATTGTCGATTTTACCAGTTTTGGGTTCCCCGGCTATTTTTCTAGAATAATAAATATTGTCTTTTAAAAATTTGGGAAATGATAGCGAACATTCTAACGGACGTCCCCACACACTTTTTTTGTAGGTTAATTCAAAAAAGTTTTAGTTTAGCAAAATGTGGTTAATTTGCATAGCGCTCAGGACATAGTATCGATTTTTTTAGTGTTAGATTCCCCCGGTTTTTTTCCTAGGATAAGAAATATTTTGCCTTCAAAAACTGAGAAATGATAGCGAACATGCTAACGGACGTCCCCACACACTTTTTTGTGTTTTTTGATCAACAAATTTTTGATTTTGCTAACAACGTGCGTGTATATTTCGAGGTTATGTGTGTTACGGTTCACCCGAGCGTTACTTCCAAACTACACAATATTTTTGGCCCAAAACTTTGGACTTACAAATAAACATAGTAACTAATCTCCCGGAACTAACCTTGTTTGCAAGCAATCAAAAAAGTTTATTTCATAAATAATTTCCAAATTATCGGAAAGGTAGAGATGAAAAACGACGTAACCTCAAAATAATGCATATGCATAAAATTTTTATTTTGCACAATACATTTTTTTTACTATTATCCCTGAAAAAAGTGTCTGGGGACGTCCGCTATGATATTTTATAGCATCTCCGAATTCGGTTTTTTTAATTTTAATTTTTGTGGAAAAAAGCCGAGGAAACTATAAGTATCACATGCCCTTAATATCTGAAAAAATCTGGTTTGATTGAATGGACAGTACCAAAGTTACAAATACGGCGCTGCTAGCTTCATGTGAAATCAAATCGCGAGCGATTTTTTATAACAAATTGCAGAGACCAAAATTTGTACAAAAATTTTAACTATATAGTTAAATTTGCAATAATAAAAAATTTAATTTCAACCGGATGGCTGCAATTTTAACTAAAAAGATTTTTTTCTCTGCTGAAAAAGTCGAATATTCGAGACCATACGTAAAGTTCCAATCAGATACTTCAGTTTTCAATTAAAATAAATACGTTTTTAACAAAAAATAGAATAAATGAATTTTAATTGTATTATTATGAACCATCGACATTTTATGAATTTTCAAACCAAAAGGACAAACGTTTGACAAAGAGTTTAAGTGTCAAAGTACAAAGATTTAATAGTATTGAAGAAAAAAAACAAATGTAAAGTTTGTGTCGAAATTTTAAGCCTAAAGTTCGACTTTTCGACAAAACAGTTCAATTATTATCCTAAGAATATCAACAACAAAATTATTTTAAACTGAATAGAAGAGGAATTTTCAACTTAATTTATAATAGCCGAGTTGACCTTTCCATTAAAAAGAATTCCCTTTCAGCCAAAAGGATATAGGATATTCTTATTGGGATCTATTATTTCACTCGTCATTGACGCGAATCCACAAGAACAGAGGGAAAGACTGTGAAGTCTCAATAAATAAATATGAGTTTTGATGATTTATGGACAAAGAATAATAATTTTATTGAAAAATAAAGTTAATTTTCAATTCTTCTAAAATGTTAGACAAGAAAAATGGATAATTTACTATATGAAATAGACGGTGTGCATTTAGTCGGATGAAATTTTCGAATTTTTTTCAAAAATTAAGTTAAAAATTTTTTGTGCAAAATCTAAGAAATTTTTGAAATGTTTTGTCCAAAAATGATTTCCTCCAAATTTTGCATTATTAAAATTAATTTTGATGTTCCTGCAACACCAAATCATTATTTCAAATATTTCTCAATGCAACAATTTTTTGCAACTTATTGTTGAGTTTTAAGTAAAAATGTGGATGAAAGTAAAAAATGAGGAGATTTCCTGAAAATTTTCTTTTCGTTCTTTTTAAAAATTGTTATGAAAAAATATAGAAAATTTTTTATTAAGCTCGAAAATTTTTTTATTTTCCTATTTTTCTTTGCAGTTTCTACGGGCTTATTTGACTTGAAAAAAATAACATTTAAACGTATATTTTTCAGTTTAAAAACAATAACTTACTTAATAACTATGTTTTTCAGTTGATTGAAAACTTAATGTATACATATATATCATAACATATATATTTTTTTATATTGACGGCTCAAGACGTTTTACTGCAGGCACTTCTGATTTCTTTTTATTAACTTCGACATCAATCGAAAGAGACTAATTTTCAAGCCAAAAAGAAAGGAAACTGAAAAAAGTTGAATTTTTAACAAAGCAATTTCCCTACAATTTTATCCAAATCCGAAAAAAGAAAAAATATTGGTTCAAAATCTTCCGGATTCTATTTTTTCAATTTGGTAATTTTTTAAAACCATTCTTCCAAATTAATTACAGTGCAATCTTCTTATTACTTTGCGACCTTTAAAAATAATTGAAAAACTTCTAAATGTTTTTTCCGAATCTTCAAATATTAGGGCATTGTTTCGAGTATTTTAATTCACGAATTTTTGTTGAATATTAATTTTTTTGAATCGAAAATTAATATATTCAGTTGAAAATTGAAATAATTGGTTAAACTTTTTTTTTATAAAAATACATTTTTCTGGTTGAAGGTACATCATTTTAGTAAAATAATTATTTCTGTTGTTAAAAGTTTTCTTTTGTTAAAAATTTTTTTTTATTTATTTGAAAATAAATTTTTGAACTGCAAATGTAAATATTTCTTTCGTGCTTCATAATTTGTCTTTTTTAGTTGAAAATCAAACTATTTCGTTAAAAAATTCACATTTTAGAGTGCCAGTAGTTAAACGTATAAGCTATTAATAGAAAAATATTAGTTTTGAAAAAAAGGATGATTATTTTTAAAAAATTTTGAATTTAGTTTTTTTTTTAATTTGTTCGACACTTGCGCAAACTCAGTTTTATGTTTTGATACCTGTTTAAAATATCTCAATTTAGATTTTACGAATAACACAGGTCAGATTTCCTTCATGAAAATATCTTTAAAACCTTTATAATTTCATGATTTTGAATATGATACGTATTTATAAATTATTAAGGGCTGTATTAATGAAATGTTCTATTATCCATTTTAGTCCCCACTATGATTTATTTGATTCGAGGCATACATTTTAGAAGTCGTGACCACTATGACAAAAATTTTAACAAATAATTTGAGTTATTATGAAAAATTTCCAACATGAAAAATCTTAAGAGAAACAGAGATATTTTTAAAACCGCAATTTTGAATTCCTGAACTCTAATTATATCAGAATATGTTAAAAAATTGAACTTCACAAAATTTCTGTCGTTACAAAGTCTCCTTTATAAGGAGACAATTTTCAATAATTTTATTTAAAAATGTTCGAAATTCGCAGAACATAGATGGACATAAGGGTAGAAAAACTACAACCATTTTTATTTCAATGATCCATTAAAACCGTTTTTATTTACCTATCATATTACATTAAACGTTGGAAGTGAAGGGTGTGTTTAGTAGAAATAATTCTTTTTGTGCAAAAACATCGATCTTAACGAAAGTAACTTATTTTGTGTTTCACGAAACACAATTTTCACATTCGTGAAAGAAATATTCGTATCATAAAATTCAAGTTCACCAAGCATATTTATGTTTATACCAATATCCTTTTACCATATCACTCGCCTTTTCGGCAATCATAATAACAGGAGCATTAGTGTTTCCTCTAACAATATCCGGCATGACAGAAGCATCAATTACTCGTAAATTTTTAATACCACGAACACGTAATGTAGGATCAACAACCGCTTCTGGATCTTCGTTAGGACCCATTTTGCAAGTCCCAGCAGGATGATATAAGGTTTGAGTATATTGTCTTATTGCACATATCCAATATGCTTCAGTATTGAATTGGAATGCAGCACAAGCAGGCAAAGGCGTTTCATTGAGCTTGAAGTTATTCTGCCTAAACGCTGGGGTATTAAATAATCCGAGGCTAATTCGGACACCTTCAAGCATTACTTTCATGTCTAAATCCGCTGTGAAATATCTTGCTTGAATTACAGGTGCACCCCAGATTGGATCAGTGTCATTGAGTTTGACAAATCCTTTACTTTTCGGTTTTAATAGAGTAGGCCAGATAAAAAATTGTTTGTAGTAAACAACATTATTGGCATCAGCTACAAACTGCAATTGTAAATCCGGTGCTATCGGACTTGTTTCATACCTTGTTTTAAAAAATGCAGTCATCGCAGAGACACCTGTTGTAGAATATGGACCTCTATGCGTTGAGAGATAATAATTCAAATCATCTAGCCTTTGTGGGCAAATAGTACTTCTGTCTCTGACCTGGCAAGGTATTCCCTTGACAGTCACGTGATCTTGAAGATTATGACCGACAGCTAAATTTTGTATTACATGGATACCATGTTTCTGAAGCTCATAAGAT
>NC_046660.1:39190716-39193210 GCF_010883055.1 Belonocnema kinseyi | reverse complement strand
CCTGGCAAGGTATTCCCTTGACAGTCACGTGATCTTGAAGATTATGACCGACAGCTAAATTTTGTATTACATGGATACCATGTTTCTGAAGCTCATAAGATGGGCCTATTCCAGAAAGCATTAGTAACTTTGGAGAATTTATAGCACCTGCAGATACAATCACTTCTTTCTTTGCCATTACTGTCCTACTTTGACCTGTGACAGTATCTGTATACTCAACACCGATCGCTGTTTTTGTGCGTCGATCAATCAAAATCCTTGTTACAAAAGTTCTGGTCTTTATAAACAAATTAGACCTTTTGCCTCTAATTGGCCGCAGAAAAGCTTTGTTTGTACTTCCCCGAGATCCATTATATGATGTTGTCTGCAAATGCATGGCTCCTAACTGTGACTCCGCATTAATGTCTATATTTTTAAATCCAAATTCTTGAAGTCCTTGTAAAATAATTTTTGCATCTGGTGTGGTATAGGGAAACCTTTCTACAGATAAATATCCTCCAGTTTGATGATACATGGGATTTGCATTCAGAATCTGCAAGTTACATAAAATTATTACAAAATTCTAGCAAATCTCTTTTAGGATTTACAAAATATGGATTTGCTTACATCCTGATCATGGTTATCTTCCGATTTTTTAAAGTACGGCAACACGTCTCTGTAACTCCAACCAAGATTTCCCGATTCTTGCCAATGATCATAATCGTCTGGACTTGCTCTAACGTACAACATGAAGTTTAATGTACTTGATCCTCCCATTACCTACACAAAACAATTTCTTAATTTCATGAAACTGCATATAAATAAAAAAAATATCATATTTAATACTTTTATACAAGCTTTGGTTATTAATAATTAAGTCATTACTTTGCCACGCGGCCAGACACATCCTTTTTCTAATAAACATGCACTTGGTTCTGGCTGAGTTTTATAGTTCCAATCAATGTCAGTTTTTTCAATATCTACCACGAATCCTGGTATATCGGCAGCTTCTGGTTCCTCTCTTCCAGCTTCCAATAAAAGTACCTTACAATAGATGAAAAAATTATAATCATCTTATTGAAATTGTTGTAAGATTATGCGTCGACTGTGATACCACCCTCTTCATAAACCCAAAAATTGTTAATTTAAAGCGTTAAACACAATTGTTCAAAATTAAAGAAAAATTCTCCATTTTTAATATTTTTGAAGTATATTTACATTCCATTCGCTGATTTCTGAGAGTCTGTTTGCAACTACGCATCCTGCTGATCCTGCTCCTATAATAATGAAATCATACGCCGGTGGCTCTTGCTGTACTTGCTTAAAATATAAATTTTTTGTGAATATTAGATGAACTTTTTAATAAGTGAATCAGGGTATATTCTAAGGAAATTTAAACTTTGCTCGATGGGCGAGTTGCCTTTTACGGCGTGAGCCAACAATTAGTGCGAGCTCCAAAGATGTCAATATATATAATTTCTAAAAAAAAATCCAACTTCTACATTTGGACAAGCGTAATAAAATTTTCCTATTGTGATATGAAACGGGATCCTTTTTATAAATAAAAAAATTCTTCTAACAGAAAAATAATTATGGACAAGAACGAAGAAAAAAGGAGAACAATCAGAAGACAACGCACTAAATCCCCTTCCTTATCTTTTTATCTTTTCACTTATCTTATACTTTTATTGTTATAAAATCACAACGAATACACATTTGTAAGTAATATTTACTATGAATGTTAAATATAAATATTAATATTAACGATTTAGTAAATATTATTTTCAAATGTTTATTTATTGTTTTTTCATGATAAAAAAGCGTAAAAGACGAAAGAAAAAAAGGAAGAGCATTTGGTTGGTTGCATTCACATGTTTCTTTCCTTTTTTCATTTTTCTCCGAAAATCTTTTTATTTTACAGGACATTTTTTTTCAAAAGGACTTTTTTAGACTACAATAGGAACTTTCTTTGATGGTTGTATTCGGTTTGGATTCTTCTTTTTTATTCTTAGGAATTTTAAACTTTAACTTGATTGTTGGATGTTAAATAGGGATTAAATTTTATTGGAATCCAATTTAAGTTTCCTTAATTGTAATTTACATAGATGTTTTACAATATTATGCGTGATAATTCATTTGTACAGAGGATCAGTCTTCTTAAAGTTTTAAAAATATGTATATCTTATTTGATAAATGTTTTATTGTTGATTATTTATCTTTCTTATTTACATGTTCAGCGTTATCCAAAAACGTGGTTTGATACTTTCCTTCTTCCATTTGGCATTGCTCCTTACAGCACGCCCTACAATAAACCTTTATTCGAAACGAAGTTCATCAAACAAATTTTTTATTGTAGCGAATTAAAAATGTTATATGAGGATAGCCAAAAAATTGACAATTATGAGTCATAGTCATTTTTTACTTTTCTTTTTAATATTAAATTTGTTCTTCAATTATATCAGTTAATCATATTTTAAGATCTGGATTATCTTTAAGCTAATTTTTCAACGATTTG
>NC_046660.1:39182875-39190616 GCF_010883055.1 Belonocnema kinseyi | reverse complement strand
TTTTTTACTTTTCTTTTTAATATTAAATTTGTTCTTCAATTATATCAGTTAATCATATTTTAAGATCTGGATTATCTTTAAGCTAATTTTTCAACGATTTGTGTCATACCTTTTCAAATAAAAAAAAAATGCAAAGAAACAACTTATGCGTTTACGGATATTCGCAGTACTTCGAAAAAAACAAGAGAAGGAAAAAGTAGCCTTTTGAACACCCTACAATGTTACCATCACCATTGTTAGAATTTTCATGGAAAATCTAAAACTCAAGCTGTGAGTAGTTTTTATTTTATTCGTAAAAACAGCATTTAAATTAATAAAGAAAGGGTTTTCACTCAAAAAGAGCCACGACGAAAGGAACGGAAAAACATTAATGAATATTAAAAAATGACATTAAAAATTAAAATACTTTTTCTTTACATGACACGCGGTACAAAAAAAAATAAATATAAGAATGTTTTTTTTAACTGAAAAAGAATCATTAAGGTTGTCAATTATTTTTAGTTAAAACTTTTAGGTTTCCTTTTAATCGTAAAAAATAAGATTGAAAACAAAAATTATTTTATGAAAAAATAACACATTTTTTAAATGATACACATTTTTAGGGTAGCTGATTACCTTTGACTAACCATACATTAATTTTAGAAGAAACCAATTAATTATTTTATTATAATTAGTTTTTGGAATATTGCACTTAATTATTAATTTTATCCTATGTTTTCAAAGATTTTCATGAACAGAGTTATCACAAGATTCTTAAATATACTTTTTATTGTGTTATCAATTGTTAATTAAAAAAATATATTTTAATAGTTTTATTTTTATAGAATAGCGTGATTCAAGAAAAATTTAGTTTTGCTTAAATTCCTGTTTAAGCTTTCGTTTTTAAATCTTCAGGTTTAAATTGATTAATTTTGACAATCTACTGTCCTAATTTTTCCTTGAGCAATCGTCTGTTTTCTCTGACATTCAAATAGCAGCATCTTATTATTGTAATCTTATTAACATTGGACCTTTTATAAACAGAGTAAAAAATATTTCAGATACAACTTAGAGCTTTGAACTTTATTTATTAATGTTAAATAAAATAAAATCATTTTTCTGCCATAAAAGATGACTTCTTCAACAAATATTTAAATTTTCAACAAAATTATTTATTTTTCAAAATATAAAAATTAATTATCAACAAGATGTGAAAAATTTAATACTTCAAGAACAATTAAAATAAAAGTTCATTATTGAAAAATTAATTTTAAAATCAATCAGACAAATTTTAGTGAAAAAATTAATTTGCAATAAAGTAGTTACATTTTCAAGCGAGAAATAAACCTTCAGTATAGAAAAACAAATTTGAAATTTGAAAATGGTTGGTTTTCAAACAAAATCGTGCAGCTTTAAACCCAAGAGATAAATTTTCAACTAAAAATATAAATCATCAACAAAAACTTGTTTCTTAACAAACTATATGAATCAAAATTTCCAACCAAATAGATGAGCCCTCATGCAAAGTAGATTGACTTTTAACCAAACAGTTGCAATTCTATCCGAAAAAGATGAAATTTTGACGGAAATAGATGAATTTTTAAATTAGAAAGATGTTATTTCCAAACAATAGTTCAACTTTTGCAAAACATTTGAATATTAAACGAAAAGATATTAGCTTTTCACAAAATTGTTTAATGTTTAACGAGACATAGTTGATTTTTTTACTTAAAAGTATTAATTTTTAACAAAATTGTTGAATTTTAATATGGCAGCTGCATTCTTAACCAAGAAAGATGCAGCTAACGCCAAATTTCAGGAATATATAAAACTCATATCTATCACAGATGCATTTGTTGATCCTTTAAATTTATGTTTTCATACACTTTCGGATAACATTTGACTTAACAAAAACATTATTTTAGGGGGTTCAATAATTTGATTCTGGTCAATAGTCTCATTCTCTAAAATGTTCAACATTTTTAAAATATCCATACAATAAATTGAATTAAAGCGAATTATAGAAGACAGTAAATTCGATTTTTTTATGTTTCGTATTAAATTGATATTTCATTAAATGCTTCTTCTGAATTGTACCTAAATAATTTTTTCGGTTCAAATATAATCTTACCTGCTGGTAAATGTTGTCCTGAGACTCATAAAGTAGGAATGAAAATATTGACAGGAAAAGTGCAGTGCATTTATTTCCCCAGAAGAACCACATATTCTATCAATACCATAAAACTAAAACAGATTAATTTTTTTAATAATTGCTTACGTTATTTTTTTCACTTACAACTTTTGTACATACAGTTTGAATAAAATAAAAACCTTTATCGCGTCGAAATCCCAAAGAGAACACTGTGTTGCGGTAATGAATGAATATCTTGCAATGAAAAACACAAAACGAAAAGTGAGACAGTTCGAGCAAATTCTTTTAAGAAACTTTTAATGTTTCAATATTAACTTCCGTGATTCATGCATTGCTAAAAAGATCACGATTTTATGATATTGACCTTGCTTATTTTGAAATGAAAGAAATTGTATAGCCGCATCGTAAGTACGAAATTATTTTATTTTGAAAAAATTCTTTATGACATAGAATGTCGATAGACGTATTTTTCTTTCCTTTATCACAAAATTAAATGACTATATGCATGCCACCTTGATAAAAAAGTTTTAGTACTTTATTTTTAAAATGAAAAATACAAGTTTATTCATCATAATCGATATTGTCGCCTTCAAAGTACTCCCCGCGGACTGCGGCGCACATGTGCCAGCGCTTGATCAAATCCCCGAAACATTTTTTATAATGGGTTTGCAGTATAGCCATCAGAACCATCTTCGATTTTACTATGATCTCATCTGGGGTGATGTAACACGTTTCCCGGAGCGGTTTCTTGAGTCGACCAAATAGGAAAGAGTCGCAAGAAGCCAAATTAGGCGAATTCGGTGGTTGTTGGATGGTATTCGTTTCGTTTTTAGCCAAATTTTCACCGTTAACGACGGCATTGTGCGGCGGGGCCGACATTTTTTTTGGGTGAAAAATCGAAACCACACACAAAGATAGATCTACACAATACGGCGTCACTTCAACAATGTCAAGCTATCAAGCTGAAAATCTGAAAGTACTTCAATGACACTTCTACAAACACAACAAAAAAATGAGAATTGAAAACGTCCGAATGAGAGCGCCACACGGTGGCGAGTCCCAAAACATTTTAATCAAGGGGATACATACACCTGCCTATTCATTGCAGCTTCTTCAGCAATTTCTGGTGAAAAACGACCTTACACATTGTCGGCAGCCTGGCTTCAGTCTTTTTACGGACTGCTTACCAAAATTTGCTAATGGATTGCATCACTGGCGCCTTAAGAAGCTTTGAAATTGCTTCTAAACATACTTTTACCGATAGTTTAAAGTTTCTTTAAGTAATATACATGAGCATCCATATGAAAAAGGCCCTGAATAAATACAAATGTTTATGCAAGCGATTTTTTTACTTTCAGGTTGAAATTAATTATTTAGCAAATCATTGTTTTTTACTATTTCTTTAACCTTAATTTCGTCAAAATTTCGCCCTATTATAATTAATTTTAATGTACAGAATTCACAAAAATAAAACCAAATCTCAAACGAACAGATTTGTACAACCCCCATACAATTTTCCTATAGTCGTTTGAAAAAGGATCTTCTTTATAAAAAAATTTATTGAGAAAGAAAAAAACTTCGTTGAACAAGAATAAAAAAGGAAGAAAAATTAGAATAGGGTTTTCTTTTAGCCCCTAAGAGTCCAGATACTAGAATTTTAATAAAAATCACTAACAATGGTCGAAATTCTGCAGATGATTAAACATTAAAATAAATAAACAATAAAATACTCACAATCTTTGTCATGATTGCTTGCAAAATCCTTATTTCATGCATTCGGAAATTTCATTTCAAATTTATTTGCCACAAATATTAACTACGTTAATAATTATTTTTTCTTTCGGATTAGTAAGAAAAAATATTTTCTACAACACGAAATATTTATTTCAAATATTTAAGTATTGATGAAAAGGACTTGTCTTCTCATACTCTTACTCACGACATGAATTTGAACAAATATATTCACTTAAGGCCATGTGACGAGTGGGTCACGTGACCAAATTCCTACCTTACCATCACCTTTCTTATATCCCAACTTATTTTTACACGAAGCGCCACATCGAGATGAAAATTTGAGATAAAAAAGAATAAGCACTAAGAAAGGTAGGTCTGGTCCTAAACTTTAATAATTATTAAAAAAGCAAAAAAATTATTTACAACAAAAAACTTTTTTCATAATTATAAAACTTTAGGACCAGACACTCCATTCTTATTGCTGCTGGTTACATATGCTAAATTTTCAATTCGATGGGGCGTTTCGTGTGAATATAAGTTGGGAAATAAAAAAATCGGCGTTAAGGTAGGAATCTGGTCACGTGACCTACTCATCACATGGCCTTAAGCAGTCACTGTTGAAATCATTCGATTAAAAAGCTGACTTTGAGAATATTATAATGATTATTATTTTATTATTTTTTTTTACTTTTTTTAAAGCAGAATTTCTCGTAAAAAAATTATAAAGAATATTTTTGGCATAATAAAAAATTTAAGAGATGAATTTTACCAAATTTAACCATTAAAATACAATAACATTATTAGAACAACGAATAATCACTTTAATTTTCATTATAGAAATTTATTATTTATTATTTATATTATTTATTATTTTTATTTACGTAATTAACACTACCAAGAATCGATGTTTAATACTTCTCATTTTTCCGATAACACTGATCCTTAGAATATACCACGAAATCAATATTTATTCGTAATGAAGCTCTTCAGGCTATTTTTCTATGGTATAAAATTTTAAATATTACAGTTTTAGATTCAAAAACTTGACTAGCTTAAAACGCAGTCATCTTTCACTTTTCCTACAAAAAATTACAGAAATAAAAATCTCAACGAAAATACTGTGCATATATATTTCCATATTTGGAAAGTTACTTATTTGTTGATTTTTATTTCCAATCCCTTTCTCTAATTGCAAAAAGGCAAACATATTTTTAAAATTATTTAAAAAACATTAAATACATTATTTTTGCTAGAAATCTTCTCGTGATGATGAAACAAAATAAGACGAAATAGAATAAAACTAGATTAAGTCGAAAATAAGCCAGAATTATCATGTACCGGCTTATTTGACTTAAAGGAAATAACTTTTTAAACGTATATTTTTTCAGTTTGAAAATAAATAACTTACTTAATAACCATGTTTTCCAGTTGACTAAAAACTTAATGTGGCCATAGATATTTTTAACCAATCAATTTTCCTACAATTTTATCAGAAACTGAGAAATTAAAAAAATTGATTCAAAATTTTACAGATTTTATTTTTCCAATTTGGGAAATTTTTGAAACTATTCTTCTAAAGAATTAAATTAAAATTTTTTCATTATTTTCCAACCATTTAAAATAAATAAAAGATTCTAAATTTTTCTTTCGGAATCTTCAAACATTAACGCTTCGTTTTAATTATTTTAAAATATTTATAAAATTTTAAATTATTCTGAAATCATTTCAACCCTTCTAGATATACCTTCAACTTTCTATAATTTTTTTAAATTAATAATTGAGTTCGCATTTTTCACATTTTAATGAAAATTAAATTTTTTTGTTATTGTCGACAATCAATACAATCTTTTCATTATTACGATAAAATCTTTTTATTATTTTGTGACCTTTTAAAATGTTTAAAAAGTTTCTTAATCTTTTTTAGTTGAAAATAGATTTTTGTGATTGAAGATATATTATTTTAGTGAAATAATAATTTCTTTGGTTCAAAGTTTTGTTACGTTGAAAATTGGTTTTTATTCTTTTAAAAATAAATTTTTGAACTGCAAATGTAACTATTCCATTTGTGCTTGATCATTTGTCTTTTTTAGTTGTAAATTAAAATATTTTGGTAGAAAATTTATATCTTGGGGTTACAAATTAAACTTGTTTGCAAAAAATTCGTCTTTTTAGATTGGAAATTTAACATTTTGGCTGAATTTTTTTTTTTATTGAATAAAAACGTAAGTCCCAGAAGTTGAAGGTATAAGCCATTAATATAAAAATATTAGTTTTAAAAGGAAGAATACTTATTTAAAAAATTTGTTGAATTTAGTTTTGTTAAATTTTTTCGACACTTGAGAAAACTCAATTTTATGTTTCGCTACCTGTTTAAAATTTCTGAAGTTACATTTTTAAAATAACACATTTGAAATTTAGTTCCTGAAAATCCTTTTTTAATTCAAATAAAATATCTTTAAAACCTTTATAATTTCATGATTTTAAATATGATATTTATAAATTATTAAGTGCTCTATTAATGAAATGTTTTATTATGCATTGTAGTCATTATTATGAGTTATTTCATTCTAGGCATTAATTTTAAAATTCGTGTGCACTGCGACAAAAATTTAAACAAATAATTTGAGTTATTATTACAAATTTCCAACATAAAAATTTTTAAGACAAACAGATATATTTTTAAAACCTAAATATTGAATTCCTGAACTCTAGTTATATCAGAATATGTTAAAAAATTGAACTTCACAAAATTTTTGTCGTTACAAAGTCTCCTTTATAAGGAGACAATTTTGAATAATTTTATTTAAAAATGTTCGAAATTCGCAAAACAGAGATGGACATAAGGGTAGAAAAACTACAGCCATGTTTATTTCAATGATCCATTAAAACCCTTTTTATTTACCTATCTAATTACACTAAACCTTGAAAGTAAAGGGTGTCTTGAGTAGAAATGATTCTTTTTGTACGAAAATATCGATCTTAACGCAAGTAACTTATTTTGTGTTTCACGAAACACAATTTTCACATTCGTGAAAGAAATATTCGTATCATAAAATTCAAGTAAACAAAGCATATTTATGTTTATACCAATGTCCTTTTACCATATCACTCGCTTTTTCGGCAATCATAATAACAGGAGCATTAGTGTTTCCTCTAACAACATCCGGCATGACAGAAGCATCAATTACTCTTAAATTTTTAATACCACGAACACGTAATGTAGGATCAACAACAGCTTCTGGATCTTCGTTAGGACCCATTTTGCAAGTCCCAGCAGGATGATATAAAGTTTGAGTATATTGTCTTATTACACATATCCAATATGCTTCAGTATTGAATTGGAATGCAGCACAAGCAGGCAAAGGTGTTTCATTTAGCCTGAAGTTATTTTGCTTAAACGCTGGAGTATTAAATAATCCAAGGCTAATTCGGACACCTTCAAGCATTACTTTCATGTCTAAATCCGCTGTGAAATATCTTGCTTTAATTACAGGTGCACCCCATATTGGATCAGTGTCATTGAGTTTAATAAAACCCCTACTTTTTGGTTTTAATAGAGTTGGCAAAATAAAAAATTGATTGTAATAAACAGGATTGCCACCATCAGCTAGAAAATGTAATTGCATATCCGGTACTCTCGTACTTGTTGCATACCTGGTTCTAAAAAAAGCAGTAATAGTAGAGACACCTGTTGTAGAATATGGACCTCTATGCGTTGAGAGATAATAATTCAAATCATCTAGCCTTTGTGGGCAAAAAGGACTTCCGTCTCTAACCTGGCAAGGTATTCCCTTGACAGTCACGTGATCTTGAAGATTATGACCGACAGCTAAATTTTGTATTACATGGATACCATGTTTCTGAAGCTCATAAGAT
>NC_046660.1:39178815-39182775 GCF_010883055.1 Belonocnema kinseyi | reverse complement strand
TTTTTTAATGTAAGTTCCTAATATTTATTATATAATTTGAAGTTCTATGCATCATTACATAAATTAACAACGTATTTACACTTTATAATTCCACGAAAATTGTTTCTCCACTTGAGGTTAGAAGTCGCGTGCAATCTTAACGTGCAAATATTATTTATAATGCATAGCAGTTCTTACTTGCTATTTCACCGCGGTATATAATACTTTCGATTGATTTAGGCCTTCGGACTTTTGGAGTGTTTTTATTATAGGCATTTTTATAAATTTAATTTAAAAGTACAATTTGACACTTGATACTTGAAAGTAAGAAGTAAAAAAAGAGAATAGCACTACGCCATCTGTTGTCAATTTTAGAAACTTTTACACTAGCCGCCCCCAACCTCGAGACATTGCAAAATTCATGCTAGGCCCGGGCTAGGGAAGCTCAGTTTGACCCACGTCTGCAACCAGGATTAAACTTGGCGATTTCTGCACGCGTATTGTTATTGAATCACTATAAATAAATATTTGTAAATAATATTTACCATAAAGATTAAATATAAGTTTAATTATTCACCGTTTTGGTGAATATTATATGCAAACGTTTATTAATTGTGATTTAATGATGAGAACAATATAAGACGAAAGAGAAAAAGTGATGGAACGGGATTTGGTACATTGTCTTCTCATTTTTCTTCCGATTTTATTTTTGTTCAACGAAATTTTTTTCTTTTCCAGCAAATTTTTTAATAAAGAGGATCTTTTTTCAAACGACTATAGGAAAATTGAATGGTAGTTGTAAAAACCTGGTCGTTGGATTTTTGGGTTAATTTTCAGGATTTTTGTATATCAAAAATAATTATAATAGGGTCCAATTCTGATGAAATTATAGTTAAAAAATAGTCAAAACAATGATTAGTTAAATAATAAATTTTAACCGGAAAGATAAAAAGCGCTTGCATGAACGTTTGTAATTATTCAGGGCCTTTTTCATATGGATGCCCATGTATATTACTTAAAGAAACGTTAAGTTAATAGGAAAATTTTGTTTAGAAACAATTTAAAAGGACATTCTATGCACTAACGAATATTTTCAAAATAAAATAATTTCGTACTTACGATGCGGCTATACGATTTATTTTATTTCAAAATAAACAAGGCGAATATCATAAAATCGTGATCTTTTTAGCAATGCATGCTCCGCGGAAGTAAATATTAAAACATTAAACGCCTCTTACATTTTCCTGGAAATGAAAATTTGCATGAACTGTCTCACTTTTCGCTCTGTGTTTTTCATTGCAAGATATTCATTTATTGCCGCGTGACAGTGATCTCTTCCATCTTTTGACGCGATAAAGGTGTTTTTTATTCAAAATATATGAAGAGAAGCTGTGTATAAAAAAACAATAACGCGAGCAATTATTAAAAAAATTAATCTGTTTTAATTTTACAGTATTGATCGATTATGTGGTTCATCTGGGAAAATAAATGCACGGCACTTTTCCTGACAATATTTTCATTCCTACTCTATGACTCTCAGGATAACATTTACCAGCAGGTAAGATTATATTTGAACCGAGAAAAATTTTCAGGTATAATTCAGAAGAAACATTTAATAAAATATCAATTTTATAAGAAACATAAAAAATCGAATTTACTGTCATTTATAATTCGCTTTCATGCAATTTATTGTAAGGATATTTTTAAAACTTTGAATATTTTAGAGAATGAGACAATTGACCGAAATTAAATTATTGAACCCCCTAAAATAATGTTTTTGTTAAGTTAAATTTTATCCGAAAGTGTATGAAAGCTAATATCTTTTGGTTAAATATTCAATTTTTTTTTGCAAAAGTTGAACTATTGTTTGAAAATATCATCTTTCTAACTTAAATATTTTTCTATTTCCGTCAAAATTTGATCTTTTTTGGATAGAATTGCAACTGTTTGGTTGAAAATCAATCTACTTTGCTTGAGGGTTCATCTATTTGGTTGGAAATTTTGATTCATATACTTTGTTAAGAAACAAGTTTTGTCGATGATTTATATTTTTAGTTGAAAATTTATCTCTTGAGTTTAAAGTTGAACGATTTTGTTTGAAGACGAACCATTTTCAAATTTCAAATTTGTTTCTCTATACTTTTTTTGTTTCTCTATAATTCTTTTTACAGTAAATTTTTCTTCCGACTTAAAGGTTCAACAATTTCGATTAACTTTTTTTCCTTCCCGACTAAAAAAATCTTTATTTGTTTAAAATTAGTCTTATTGATTTTAAAATTGGTTTTTTTATGAAATTTCATTTTTATTGATGTTGAAGTATCAAATTTTGCACTTTTTGTTGATAATTTATTTTTTTATTTTAAAAATTAAATCATTTTGTTGAAAATTTAAATATTTGTTAAAGAAGTCATCTTTTATGATAGAAACATGATTTTATTTATTTCACAAAAGTTAATTTACTCTAAATTCTTTGAAAATTAGGGGCCCTATAATTGTAGATAGTCAAAATTACTCAATTTAAACCTGAAGATTTAAAAATGAAAGCCATTCAAAACTTCGTTTAAAAATTGAAGAAACAAAAATACTATGATCCTGAAACTAATCGTGCAGGATAATTTTGTTTTAAATTTTTAATCACGATTTGTTGCTTTTAATAAGTAAGAAGACAGAAAAAGTCGCGAGACAAAAACGCGCCAAAAGCGAGAAGAAGCATATTAGCTTGAACAGAAAATAATACTAATAAGCAAGAAAAATTGTTTTAACAATTAGAAGTAGATTAAATAAACTGTAAATTAGGATGAAGTAATGAAATTTGCTGAAAAAATATCCAAAAAAAGTTTATGTACCCTTTTCTTGTAAAAAGTGCCATTTAAACAATTATAAATTGTTTAAACAATAAATATACAACTAAAATAAAATAATTTACAAAACTCTTTTATAAATTAAGCCATGTGATTTCGAAAATTCGATTTGATCGCGATATTACAACATAATAAATTGTTAAATAATTGAAAGTGGTTTACGCTATATTAAATATTTTCGAAAATATAATTTTTAGGCTGGAATTTGGACACCTCTTGAAAAACAAGCCAAAAAGTAAGACTTTTTAACATCTTTCGTTGAAAACAGGAATTTAAGCAAAACTAAATTGTTCTTGAATCACGCTATTCTATAAAAATAAAATTCTTAAAATAATTTTTTCTTAAATTAACAATTGATTACACGATAAAAAATATATTTAAGAATCTTATAATTAATTAGTTTATGCGGATCTTCGAAAAACAAGATAAAATTAATAATTACTGGCAATATTCCAAAAAATAATAATGATAAAATAATGAATTGGTTTCTTCTAAAATTAATGTATGGTTAGTCAGAAGTAAGCAGCTACCCTAAAAATGTGTATCATTTAAAAAAATGTGTTATTTTTTCATAAAATAATTTTTGTTTTCAATCATATTTTTTTACGATTAAAAGGAAACCTAAAAGTTTTAAATAAAAATTATTGACAACCGTAATGATTCATTTTCAGTTAAAAAAAAAAACAATCTTATATTCATTTTTTTTGTACCGCGTGTCACGTAAAGAAAAATTATTTTAATTTTTAATGTCATTTTTTACTATTAATTAATGTTTTTCCACCCCTTTCGTCGTAGCTCTTTTTGAGTGAAAAACCTTTCTTTAAGAATTTAAATCCTGTTTTTACGAATAAAACAAAAACTACTCAGAATTTGAGTTTTTGATTTTCCATGAAAATTCTAACAATGGTGATGGTAACATTGGCTACTTTTTTCTTCTCTTGTCTTTTTCGAAGTACTGTGAATTTCCGTAAACGCATAAGTTTTTTTTTTGCATTTTTGTTGATTGAAAAGGTATGATACAAATCGTTGAAAAATTAGCTTAAAGATAATCCAGATCTTAAAATATGATTAACTGATATAATTGAAGAACAAATTTAATATTAAAAAGAAAAGTAAAAAA
>NC_046660.1:39125340-39178715 GCF_010883055.1 Belonocnema kinseyi | reverse complement strand
CAATCAGATTTTAAAAAAATGTTTTAAGTTTCAAACCATTGCAAGTTCAGTTGTCAACTTCAATTAAAATAAAAAATATTTTTTAATAATTTCTACTTTTAATTTTAAAAATAAAGAATGACCAGAAATCGATAGCTTGTTCCTGGTCAGATTAATCGTTTCATTCGACCTCGACCCAGGCTGAATCACCAAGCCAGGGCCTAGTTTTGCCAAGAATGTGCTCCGCTTGGGCCATGCTGACATTTTTGCACGGTTAAAAATATGAAAGACGAAAAAAATTTTAAAAAAAGGATTGGAGGGATTTGGTTGGTTGCCTTCTCATTTTTCTTCCCTATTTTTTATTTTTGTTCGAACAATTCTTTTCTTTTTGAGGAATTTTTTGTTTCGAGGATCTTTTTTCAAATTAAAATGGGAACATTTTATAGTAATTGTTAAAATTTAGTGGTTCATTTGTTGCTTTCTTCACGCATTCTATACAATAACTTGATTATTGGACTCTAAATAGGATTTTAAGTGACTTTGAGAATACTCTTATTATTATTTAATTAATTATGTTTTTTGACTTTTTTTAAAGCAGAATTTCTCGTCAAAAAATTATAAAGAATATTTTTTCAATAATGAAAAATGTAAGAGATAAATTTGACCAAATTTAACTATTAAAATACAGTAACATTATTAGAACAACAAATAATCACTTTAATTTTCATTATAGCAAGTCAATGCAACAATTTGTTGCAATTGATTGTTGAGTATTAAGGGAAAATATTGATGAAAATAAAAAATTTGGAGTTTTTCTGCAAATTTTCTTTTCATTCTTTTCATAATTCAATCAGAAAAAATAAAGGAAATTTTCTGGTAAGCTCAAAAATTGTTATGTTTTCCTATATTTCTGTACAGTTTCTACTTATATAAGTAAGTATAACCTTCAGTTTTTTAAATATTAATATTTTATTTGATAGATATTTCCTTATCAATTACTTTTATTTACGTAATTAACACTACCAAGGACTACCTTAGAATATACCACGAAATCAATATTTATTCGTAATGAAGTTCTTCAAACTATTTTTGCACCGTATAAAATTTTTAATATTACAGTTTTAGAGTCAAAATCTTGACCAGTTTAAAACGCAGTCATTTTCCACTTTTCCTTCAAAAAATTACAGAAATAAAAATCTCAACGAAAATACTGCGCATATATATTTTCATATTTGGAAAGTTACTTATTTGTTGATTTTTATTTTCAATCCCTTTCTCTTATTATAAAAAGGCATACATATTTAAAAATTTAAAAAAAAACATTTAATACATTATTTTTGCCACAAATCCTCTCGTGATGATGAAACAAAATAAGACGAAATAGAAGAAAATTAGATTCCGTCAAAAATAAGCCAGAATTATCATGTACCGGCTTATTTAACTTTAAGAAATTAAACTCTTAGGCATATATTTTTTCAGCTTAAAAATAAATAACTTACTTGATTACTATGTTTTCCAGTTGACCAAAAACTTAATGTAGCCACATATATATATTATAACATATTTTTTTTATATTAATATATCCAGACGTTTTACTACTGGCACTTCTGGTTTCTTTTTATCAACTTCGCCATCAATCAAAACAGACTAATTTTTAAACCAAAGAAAAAAGGACATTTAAAAAAATAGTTCAATTTCATTTTTTTCATTTTTTAATGAAAATTAAGTTTTTTTGATTTTGTCGAAAATCAATACAATCTTTTCTTTATGACGATACAATCTCTTCATTATTTTGTGACCTTTTGAAATGCTTAAATAGCTTCTTAATTTCTCGTTCAGAATCTTCAAAAATAAACGCTTTGTCTGAAGTATTTTGAAACAGTTTCAGGTTTTCAATAATTTAGATATTAATTGAAGCCTTCTAGATACATCTTTACCTTACTCCAATTTTTCCAAATTAATAATTGAGTTAACATTTTTTTAATTTTTAAATAAAAATTACTTTTTTTGTATTAGAAATCAGTTTTTTTTCACCAAATAACCCTCTATTCAACGTTTGGTTGGAAATTCATTTCGCTTGTTGAAAGATCACTCATTTGAAATATTTTTGTAAAAACGCATGTATTTTTGTTATGAATCAATCTTTTTGGAAAGAAAATTAATCTCTTCGGTTGAAAATTGATATGTTTGGTTAAACATTTTTTTTAGTTAAAAATAAATTTTTGTTGTTGAAGATACATTATTTTAGTGAAATGATAATTTCTTTGGTTGAAAGTTTTTTTACGTTGAAAATTCGTTTTTATTGCTTTAAAAATAAATTTTGAACTGTTAATGTAACTATTTCATTTATGCTTGATCATTTGCCTTTTTTAGTTGAAAATTAAAATATTTCGGTAGAAAATTCATATCTTCGGGTTACAAATTAAACTTGTTTGGAAGAAATTCGTCTTTTTGGATTGAAAATTCAACATTTTAATTGAATTTTTTTTTTCTTTATTGATTGAAAACGGAAGTCCCAGTAGCTGAAGGTATGAACCATTAATATAAAAATATTAGTTTTAAAAGGAAAAATACTTATTTAAAAAAATTGTTAAATTTAGTTTTGTTTAATTTTTTCGATACTTGAAGAACTCAATTTTATGTTTTGATACCTGTTTAAAATTTCTGAACTTATGATATTTATAAATTATTAAGTGCTGTATTAATGAAATGTTTTATTATGCATTTTAGTCCCCATTATGAGTTATTTGAAACTAGACATTAATTCTAAAAGCCGTGAGCACTACGACAAAAATTTAAACAAATAATTTAAGTTATTATTGAAAATTTCAAACATAAAACATTTTAAGACAAACAGAAATATTTTAATAACCTCCATTTTATATTCCTTAACTATAATTAAGTCAGAATATGTTACAAAATTTAAGTTCACAAAATTTCCATCGTTACAAAGTCTCCTTTAGGAGGAAAAACTTTTCATTAATATCATTTTAAAATGTTCGTAATTCGAAAAACAGGAAAGGCCATAAGGGCAGAAAAAGTGAAAACATGTTTTTTAATAATCCTTTAAAACAGTTTTTATTTGCCTATCTACTTACATTAAACCTTGAAAGTAAAGGGTGTGTGTAGTAGAAATGATTCTTTTTGTGTAAAAATATCGATCTTAAATCCAAGTAACTTATTTGTGTTTACAAAACGTATATACTCGTAAAAGAAATATTCGTATCATAAAAGTCAAGTATACAAAGTGTATTTATGTTTATACAAATGTCCTTTTACCATATCACTCGCTTTTTCGTCAATCATAATAACAGGAGCATTAGTATTTCCTCAAACAACATCCAGCATGACAGAAGCATCAATTACACGTAAATTCTTAATACCACGAACACGTAATTTAGGATCCGGATCTTCGTTAGGACCTATTTTTCAAGTCCCAACAGGATGATATAAAGTTTGAGTATATTGTCTTATTACACATACACAATATGCTTTGGTATTGAATTGGAATGCAGCACAAGCAGACAAAGGCGTTTCATTGAGCTTGAAGTTATTTTGCTTAAACGCTGGAATATTAAATAATCCAAGGCTCATTCGGACACCTTCAAGCATTACTTTCATGTCTAAATCCGCTGTAAAATATCTTGCTTGAATTACAGGTGCACCCCTGATTGGATCAGTGTCATTGAGTTAAAAAATCCTTTACTTTTCGGTTTTAATAGAGTAGGCCAGATAAAACATTGTTTGTAGTAAACAACATTATTGGCATCAGCTACAAAATGCAATTGTAAATCCGGTGCTCTCGGACTTATTTCATACCTAGGTATTCCCTTGAACGTCACGTGATCTTGAAGATTATGACCGACGGCGAAATTTTGTATTGCATGGATACCATGTTTCTGAAGCTCATAAGATGAGCCTATTCCATAAAGCATTAGTAGCTTTGGAGAATTTATAGCACCTGCAGATACAACTACTTCTTTCTTTGCCATTACTGTGCTACTTTGACCTGTGAAAGTATCTGTATACTCAACACCTATGGCTTCCTTTGTGCGTCGGTTAATCAAAATCCTTGTTACGAAAGTTCTGGTCTTTATAAACAAATTAGACCATTTTCCTCTAATTGGCTGAAGGAAAGCTTTGTTTGTACTTGCCCGAGATCCATTATATCATGTTGTCTGCAAATGCATGGCTCCTAACTGTGACTTCGCATTTATGTCCATATTTTTAAATCCACATTCTTGAAGTCCTTGTTAAATAGTTTTTGCATCTGTTGTGGTATAGTGAAACCTTTCTGCAGATAAATATACTCCAGTTTGATGATACACGGGATTTTCTTTCAGAATCTGCAAGTTACATAAAATTATTACAAAATTCTAGCAAATCTCTTTTAGGATTTACAAAATATGGGTTTGCTTACATACTGTCATACGCGCTTTTGTTATGATAAATTAAGTAATTACTTTGCCATGAGGCCAGACACATCCTTTTTCAAATGAACGTGCACTTGGTTCTGATTGAGTTTTATGGTTCCAATCAATGTCAGTTTTTTCAATATCTATCCAGAATCCTGGTATATCGGCAGCTTTCGGGTCCTTTCTTCCAGCTTCCAATAAAAGTACCTGAAAATAGTTGAAAAAATTATAATCATCTTATCGAAATGGTTTTTAGAATATGCGTCGACTCTGATACCGCCTTTTTTATAAACCCAAAAATGGTTACTTTAAAGCTTTAAACACAATTTTTCGAAATTGAACAAAAATTCTCCTATTTTAGTAGTTTTAAAGCATATATACATTCCATTCGCTGATCTCTGAGTGTCTTTTTGCAACTATGAATCCTGCTGTTCCTGCTCCTATAATAATGACATCATACGCTGGTGGTTCTTGCTGTGCTTGCTTAAAATATAAATTTTTTGTGAATGCTAGATGAACTTTTTAATAAGTGAATGAGGGTATATTCCAAGAAAATGTAAACTTTGCCTGATAGGCAAGTTGCCTTTTTATGGCGTGAGCCAGTAATTAGTATGAGTTACACAGATGTCAATGCATAGGATTTCTGAAGAAATCTAACTTTTAAATTTAGACAACAACCATAAAATGTTCCTATTGTAATGTGAAAAGGTATACTTTTTATAAACAGAAAATTCTTTTAAAGAAAAAAGAGTTATGGACAAGAAGGAAGAAGAGGGAAGACATTTGGTAAATATCATTTTCACATATTTATTTATTGTCATTTGATGAGAATAAAAACATGAAAAACGAAATAAAAAAAGTGAGGACATTTAGTAGGTTGCCTTCACATGTTTCTTTCCTCTTTTCATTTTTGTCCGAAGTTCTTTTTCATTTTTAGGAAATTTAGTTTAAAAAGGATTTTTTTTGGACTGCAGTAGGAACTTTCTATGATTTTCTTCTTGGTTTTGGATTCTTCGTGTTATTCTCAGGAATTCTCTACATTAATTTGATTATTGGACGTTAAATAGGAGATTAAATTTTATTTTATTCCAATTTAAATTTCATTAATTGTAATTCACATAGATGCTGTACAATGTTGTCCGTGATAATTTAGTTGTACAAAGAATCTTTCTTGTTAAAGTTTAAAAATATCTATATCTTATTTGATACATGTTTTATTGTTGATTATTTATCATTCTTATTTACATGTTTAGCGTTACCCAAAAACGTGGTTTAATACTTCCCATTTTCCAGTTAGCATTGCTCCTTACAGGATAGCCTAAAATAAATCTTTAGTCGAATTAAGGTTCTTTAAACTACTTTTGTATTGTAGAAAATTAAAAAATTTACATGATTATAGCCAAGAAATTGACAATTATAAGTCATAGTTATTTTCCACTTTTCTCTTTAATATTAAATTTGTTCTCGAATTATATCAGTAAATCATGTTTTAAGATCTCGATTATCTTTAAGATAATTTTTCAACGATTTTTATTAAACCTTTTCACATCAACAAAAAATGCAAAGAAATAACTTATGCGTTTACGGATATTCACAGTATTTCGAAAAAGATAAGCAAAGAAAGAAGTAGCCTTTAAACACCCTACAATATTATCATCACCATTGTTAGAATTTTCATGGAAAATCGAAAACTCAAATTCTGAGTAGCGTTTGTTTTATTCGTAAAAACAGCATTTAAATTATTAAAGAAAAGTTTTTCACTCAAAAAGAGCTAAGACGAAAGGAAGGAAAAACATTAATGAATCGTAAAAAATGACATTAAAAATTAAAATACTTTTTTTACATAACACGCGGCACGGAAGAAAATGAATACAAAAATGTTTTTTCAACTGAAAGGGAATCACTAAGGTTTTCAATAATTTTTAGATAGGATTTTTAGCTTTACTTTCAATCATAAAAAATAATATTGAAAATAGAAAAATTCAACTTATTGACAAATGACACATTTTTTGAAATAGTACTCATTTTTAGGGTAGCTCTTTACTTTTTACTAACAATATATTATCTTTAGAAGAAACTAATTCATTATTTTATTAGTGTTGTTTTTTGGAATATTGCCCTTTACTATCAATTTTATCCTATTTTTCAAATATCCTGATGAACAAATGAATTACAAGATTCTTAAATATATTTTTTATTGTTTAATTAATTATTAATATAAAAAGTTTATTTGTATAATTTTATTCCTATAGAATAGCGTGATTCTAGAACAATTTATTTTTGCTTAAATTCCTCTTTTTAACGAAAAATGATAAAAAGTCTTACGTTTTTGCTTGTTTTTAAAGAGGTATCCAAATTTCAGGCCAAATATTAGACTTTTGAATATATTTAATATTGCATAAATAACTTTTAATTGTTGAAACAATTTATTATGTTTTAATATCGCGATCGAATAGAATTTTCGAAATCACGTGGCTTAATTTATGAAAGAGTATTCTAAATTATCTTATTTTAGGTGTATATATATATATTGTTTAAACAATTTATAATTTTTAAAATGGCACTTTAGACAGAAAAAAGGTAGAGAAACTTTTTTTGGATATTTTTTCAATAAGTTTCATTACTTTATCCTAATTCACAGTTTATTTATTTTACTTCTAATTGTTGAAACCATTTTTCTTGCTTACTAATATTATTTCCTGTTGAAGCTTATATGCTTCTTCTCGCTTTTGGCGCGTTTTTGTGTAGCGACTTTTTCTGTCTTCCCACTTATTTAGAGCATCAAATCGTGATTGAAAATTTAAAAATAAATTATTCGTAACAATTAGTTTCAAGATCCTAATATTGAAGTTTTTTAATTTTCAAACGAAGTTTTGTGTGCATTAATTTTTAGGTCTTCAGTTTTAAATTAATTAATTTTGACAATCTACAATCATAAGGCCTGATTTTTCCTTGAGCAATCGTCTGTTTTCCCTGACATTTAAATACCAGCATCTGATTATTATAGTATTATTAACATTGGACCTTCTTTAAACTTTTAGGGTTTTGAACTTCATTTATTAATTTTAAACAAATTAAAATCATGTTTCTACCATAAAAGATAATTTCTTAAAAAAATATTTTAATTTTAAGCCAAATGATTTATTTTTCAAAATATAAAAATTAATTATCAACAAGATGTGAAAAATTTGATACTTCAAGAACAATAAAAATGAAATTTCATCATTGATAAATTAATTTTAAAATCAATCAGACGAATTTTCAACAAATGAAAATTTTTTAGTCGGGAAGGAAAAAAAGTTAACAGAAATGGCTGAACATTCCAGTCGAAAGAAAAATTTACAAAAAAATTGAAGTTTTAACCATAAAAAATGCATTTTTAGTGCCAAAATTAATTTTCAAAAAAGTAATTACATTTTCAAACAAAATCGTTCAACTTTAAACACAAGAAATACCTTTTTAACTAAAAGTATAAATCATCAACAAAAGTTGTTTCTTAACAAAGTAGATGAACGAAAATTTCCAAATAAAATAGATGAACCCTTAAGCAAAAAAGATTGATTTTCAAACAAACCGTTACATTTCTATGCAAATGACATGAAATTTTGACGAAAACATAGGAATTTTTAAATTTGAAAAATGACATTTTCAAACAATAGTTGAATTTTTACTAAACAATTGAACATTTGACTAAAAGTTATCAGCTTTTTACAAAATTGTTTAATTTTTAAATTTTTAATTTAAATTTTCAATTTTAAACAACATTCTTGAATTTTAATACGAGCAGCGGCATTCTTATCCAAGAAAGATGCAACTAACGCAAAATATTCAGGAATATGTAAAACTTATATCTATCACAAATACATTTCTTGATCCTTTAAATTTAGTTTTTCATATACCTTTGGATGACGTTTAACTCAATAAAAACATTATTTTAGGCAGCCCAAAAATTTGTTTCGGTCAATAGTCTCATTCCCTAAAATCTTCAACATTTTAAAATGATGCATGATTGTAGTATGATAGAAGGGTGAAAGAGCCTAGCTAACTCGGGCTTCCTAGATTCCTGGGTCGAGGACCCTCCCGAAACGATCTCCAATCTCTGGAGTCGGCACGGGAATGACCTGCGACTAGCACTGCGACCAAGAAAGAGCCCTCCGTTTGTATGGTGACCTGCGAACGTGTATTCATTGAGTTTCTCGCTCTATGTGACCACCCCCGTAAGCCATGGGTGTAGAGTGATCGTGCCCATGGCTCTTTGGCATCTACGGGTGATGAAGGTGTCCTAACGGCCTCTCGGGGACACTAGATGATCTCCCCGAGTAATTAGTCTTACCCTTGCATTTAGGGCTCTGCAGGGGCGGACCTTTTATTTCCCTAGCTACTCGTGTAAACCAAAACTCGTGGGAACACGCAAAATCGCAAAAAGATTAAGGAGGAAGAAAGTTGGTAGAGGGGGGAAAAGGACTAGGTCCTAGCGGGTCGAGCATAACCCTCTCACCCCGACTTGTCTCTCCAACTAGCCTCTCTCAGGCGGCGGCTGTGCCCCCAGCTCTTTCGGAAGCTGAGGGTGTGACGGCCCCTCTGAGTGAGGCTATGGAAACGGGAGTGGCTAATCTGGCAAAACGAAGCAACTGTGAACTTCATTCAAATCGTTGAGGGATGAGTATAGGAGTGCAATACGCAAGGCAAAGCATGAAAGCTGGACCAAATTTTGCTTTGATATCGCGAAGGAAGCAGAGACGCCAGACTTGACAAGCTGCTTTCTCGAAATCCGGATGCTATTCTCGGGACTATAACATTGCCCGGCGGGAGATACTCAGAGTCGGACGGGGATACCTTGGCTCACCTGATCAGGTACACTTTCCGAGCTTTAAAAAGTTAGGAGATAGGGGGACGGCACCCCTGAGGCCATAAAAGTCGCCTGTGGCCCAATTGAACCCGAAGCGACAGCTAGCCAACGAGATTGTGACCCCAGCCAGGGTCAGGTGGTCCCTGAAATCCTTCACTCCTTACAGGTCTGCCAGCCCGGATGGTTTATACCCTGTCCTCTTCCAGAGAGCTGGTGAGATCATCATTGGGCCTTTGGTGATACTTTCTAGGGCTAGTATGACGTAGGGTTATGTTCCGGCGGCATGGAGGGGTACGAGAGTAGTCTTTATTCCGAAGGCTGATAGAATAATTTATAAAGGGTTTTTCAGTAGGCACGCTACAAAAGTAGACCGATAGTGACAGCAAACGACGCAATGTTTTCCCGCTCTTTTGACATTTCTCTTCAGTTAGGTTTGCCATTTCATCATGGAAAGATATGCGATCCAACAACGAGTCGAAATTATTAATTTATGGTCGTCATAATCGTCCTGCCAGATCAACAATTGAGCGTCTAGTGGAAAAATTTGAATCCACAGGTACAATGCAAAATTTTTCCGTGCCAGTGAGACACAGAAGTGCCCGTAGTGTCGAGAACATTGCTGACGCTAGTGCATTAATTAAGGAAGACCCAAATCAGTTTCTCACACGTCGTTCTCAAGCGTTGCGCTTATCTGTGACGTCGTTGTGGCGCATTGTGCGAAAAGATCTTGGCCTACATCCTTACAAGATCAAATTGACGCAAGAACTGAAGCCGCTTGACCACCAGAAGCAACGTATGTTCTTGAATTGGGCTGAGCAACAACTTGAAAATGATCCGGATTTTTATCGAAAAATCGTCTTCAGCGATGAGGCTCATTTCTGGCTGAATAACTTCGTCAATGAGCAAAATATGCGTTATTAGTCAGGCAGCAATCCACACGAACTCCATGAGTCAACATTATATCCCGAAAAAATTACGGTTTGGTGCGGTTTATGGGCCGGCGGCGTGATTGGGCGGTGCTTCTTCCGTGATGATCAACACCGACACGTTACTGTGAATGGGAATCGCTACCGTTCAATGATAACCGAATATTTTTGGCCCGAATTGGATGATATGGACTTGGGCAATATGTGGTTTCAACAGGACTGCGCCACAAGCCACACAGCGAATGTCACAATCGATTGATTGAAAACCAAGTTTGGTGAGCGTGTTATCTTACGAAATGGCCCAGGTAATTGGCCGCCTCGGTCGTGCGATTTGACGCCGTTAGTCTATTTCCTGTGGGGCTACGTCAAGTCTATGGTCTATGCCAACAAGCCAGCGACGATTGATGCACTTCGTACGAATATTGAACGTGAAATTTCAGAAGTATCGGCCGAATTATGCATGAAAGCCGTCGAAAATTGGGTTCAGCGTCTGGACTGCTGCAAGCGTGAACGTGGTGGCCATGCAAAAGAAATCGAGTTCCATACATAATGGCATCGAAGGTACTTTCACATGAATAAAGAATTTCATTTATATCCAAAACCGTTTTTGTTTTATGAAAAAAAACTTTTGTAGCGCTCTTATTGAAAAACCCTGTAGTTCACCCAAGGATTTCCGACCCATTAGCCTCACATATTTTCTATTAAAAACAGTGAAAAGACTCGTGGACAGATATATCCGCGATAAGGTCTTGTCAAGTAGTCCTCTTCACAAGCAACAACATGCCTATAGGGCTGGTCATTCGATCGAGATAGCCCTGAGCACTGCAGTTGACCTAATTGAAGGATAACTAAAGCAGAAAGGTTTAGCGATTGGAACCTTCATGGAAATCAAAGGAGCCTTCAACTAGACCTCTAAAGAGGTGATTAGGATGGCTATAATCTCACATATGGTGCCTATTGCAGTCGTGGAATGGACCTGCCACATGTTGGCCAATAGGAATCTAACCATGACCAAGGGTGATACCACTTTATGTAGAACCGTTGACTCGGGATGTCCGCAGGGGGCGTTCTATCTCCCTTGCTGTGGTGCCTGTTAGTGGATAAATTGCTTCATCTACTCACGAGTCAGGGCTTCCGCGTCATAGGCTATGCAGACGAGATACTAGTTATCTTGAGCGGCCAGCATCTGGATGCGCTCTTCGGATTAATGCAGCAAGCACTAAGAATAGTTGATTCATGGTGTAAGGGGACTGAACTATCAGTTAATCCGAGTAAGACGGATGCAGTTGTATTCACCAGAAGGTACAAGTGGGAAACTACGGATATATTGAAACTGGGGGGACAAAAACTCGAAATCAAAGGGCAAGCCAAATATCTAGGAGTCATCCTGGATAAAAAGCTGTCATGGAACAAGCACTTGGAAAACAAGTGCAAGAAGCTATTAGCGACTCTTCGGCTCTGTAGAAGAGCCATAGGAGAAAGCTGAGACTTGAAACCGTAGACACTTACTGTGAAATCTCGACTGGAAAGAATCAGGAGACTGATTCTGAGAGGTACCACTAGTGCCTCGAACTCGACACCCACGATGACCCTGGGGGCACTAATAGGATTAAGCCCCTCTATCTCACCATAATAGCCGCGGTTGCGAAAGCGGCCTAGAGACTAAAATGGTAAACGATAGCAATATCTCGACAGTTATGCGGATACCAATCGACATCACGAAGAGGCCGACACTGAGCACGCCCAGGGACAAAATTTCCACTTGCTACTACCTGCCTTGCTCCAGTGCGCTTATAAGGCAATGGAGTACGGCGGGAAAAAAAAACATTTGTATCTGCTCAGATAGCATGGCTGCTATCACGGCTCTGAATGGAATAACGACTACGTCGCTGCTAATATGGGAGTGCTTCGAGGCACTGAATAAGCTAGTGGCAGAAAACCGAGTCACTCTGCTCTGGAACCCTGGACACAGTAGCATCAGGGGCGATGAAAAATCGAACAGGTTAGCAAAGCTAGCAACAAAACAAAAGTTTACAGGACCTGAGCCAGTTGTAGGCATTTTCAGTAGGCCATTCACTAAAGATATTAACAGTTGGCTGATTAGGGAACATCAGAATGAGTGGCATGCGGTCTCTAGCTGCAGACAGGCTCAAACACTCTTGGGCTCAAAGCTAAACGCTCATCGAGCGAAAGAAATTCTTAAGCTCGGGAGGAAAGAAGTTAAAATCCTAATAGAAATGTTTATAGGACATGGAAACCTCCGGTACCACAGACATAAGATAGGGCTTGAGGAAAGTCCCCTCTGTCGACTGTGCGGAAAAGACAATGAGACTTCCACTCATATTCTTTGTCACTGCCCCGCGATTGTGGGGAAACGTGTTACACTCACACGCAGTTTCTGCATCAGTGAGTCTGAAATATCGGCCAACAGCGTGGTCGCGATCCTCTCTCTATGGAGAGAACTTTGGGGCCACGCTTAAGGCGTCAAAAGCTCAAAGAGATCACTGTCATGCGGCAAAAAATGAATATCTTGCAATGAAAAACAGAAAGCGAAAAGTGAGACATTTCGTTGCAACTTTTAATTTCCAAAAAAATGTAAAAGACTTTTAATGTTTTAATATTTACTTTCGCGAAGCATGCATTGCTTAAAAGATCACGATTTTATGATATTTTCCTTCTTTTCGCTGAAATAGAAGAAAGTGTATGGCCGCATCGTAGGTATCAAATTCTATTATTTTGAAAAAATTCTTATTGACATAAAATGTCGATAGACGGATTTTTCTTGCCTTTATCACCAAATTAAATGACCATATGCATACATACAATTCTCTACTCATCGCAGCTTATTTAGAAATTCCTGGCGAAATATGACCTTACAAACCTTCGGCAGCCTGCCTACAGTCTTTTATTCTAGCTGATTCCCAAAATTGGTTAATGAATTGCATGACTAGCGCTTGGTGAAGTTTTCAAATTGTTTATAAGCAAACGCTGACCGATAATTTGAGGTTTCCTTCAGTAATATACATGGACATGCATATAAAAAAGGCCCTGTATAATTTCAAACCTTTATGCAAGCAATTTTTTTACTTTTAGGTTAAAATTAATTATTTAACAAATCAATTGATTCTAGTTTAAAAAAAATTAATCTTGAACGTCCTAAGATGAAAGCTTATCACAAGGATGAAATTTTTTCAATACATTGTTTTAAAAAATTCAGAAAAGTTGTTCATATATTAAAGCTTTCTATTATAAAATAAATGTTGTATATGACCTGAAAACATTAAAGTTTACACGCACATATGTAGAACATGAAATTGTTCAGTTTTTAATATACTGTTACATTTAAGTAAATAACTAAAAGAATCATCGATGCATTAAATTTATAACCTTTCAATGATTTTATAAGTAATTTTATAAGCATAATTCCTTAGAACTCTAAAACTCCTACACAAGCTATAAATTGTATAAGTACCTGGTGTTGTATAAGCACCTATAGTTCATAGTCAATTTAAATTCTTACCGTCAAAAAGTTACAGACTTAGTAAATTTAGAAGGTTTTTATAGTTCTATTAGTGATATGATTATCGTGTTAGTATAAGGTTGGTTAATTAAAATTTTAATTAATATCTAAGTTTTTATAACTGAAATTGATGAGATATACCAATATTAGAAAATGTTACATTGTTACCAAATCTCAAAATAAAATGATTGTAAGAACCGCCATTCACTTTACATCCCTTAAAATTGGTAAAAGTTATTTGAAATCTTATCTTTTATTTATAGAGAAATCTCCTCTTGTATTTATGTATAGTGCTATGAATTCTTATACAACTATTATACTAATTATTGGTTAAAGGTGCCTTTAATTTAAATAAACTATACATTAGTGACATTTTTGATTACTTGCAGATTCTTAAATTAAGTATAAAGGTTAAGCAATAATGGTACAATGATAAAGTAGTAATTGTTAAATTTTTCTGTAATTAATTATTATTAGTTCCAGAGCAAGTTACAAGATAAATCGTAAAAATTCTAATACTAAAACTGAAAATTAATTTACGTGGGTTGATTTCTGAAAAGTAATAAATCATTTTTCCAAAACTGGAGCACAGATGTCTATGTAAAGAAATTTTCTACGGTTATTTCATAATAATTTATTTATCTTGAAACAATCATTTTTATTGTGAAGATCAAGCTTACGCTTAATTACACTATCTAACGAGAATTGCTTATCATCAATATATCGAACATTTTCGGAATGTTTTTTTTTTTTGTAGAATACGTTGCTTCAAGCGAAAATTTTCTATGTTTTCGCACTTTTCAAAAAAATTGTATAAATAGTAAAAAATATCTTTTCAGATCTTTCTGAAACCTTTTATCGAACAAACTGGATATGAGAAAGAATTCCAGAAGGGCTAAAATTGAAGCTTGGTGCATATACCATGACCCTATGTTTTCTAACATGAGCTTACTTTTTTCTTACGTGTTTGCACGTATGCAAATGTGATTTTTTTTTATTTTATATGTGCTATCGAATACGAAATCTTGAAAATCTCCAAATATTTTGATATTGAGAAAAAACAGACACTGAGTTCTAAATCAGCGCTTAAAAATACATATAGTAATATAAAAAACACGAATTTGATAGAATTTTGTAACTTTAAGGTAAAATTTTAGAAAATTTCTTGATTTCTTATAACACTAAATAACAAGAATTTGTTTATTATCGATCGATGAAACCTTCTTAGTAAATTTGTTGCGTAAGTATATGAACCTGAAGGCGAAAATGTTCTGCCTTTTAGCATTTTTCAGAGAACATGTTTAAACAGTTATGTGCTACATTGAACATTGAATATTTAATATCTCTGAAGATATTAATTGTACGCAAAAATAAGGTGATTTTTAGAATCGTCGCCTCAGAATACATTATGAGGTAATAGTAAAATCGAAAAAACTTGGATTTCATAAAATGTTTTTACTTACTGTTTAGCTTAACCATGTTTCTTTTATCATATTACTACCTTTTTCAGCAATCATGATAACTGCAGCATTAGTGTTTGCTCTAACGACATTCGGCATGATGGACGCATCAATTACACGTAAATTTTCAATACCATGAATACGCAATTGCGGATCAACAACTGCTTCAGGATCTTTCTGGGGACCCATTTTGCATGTACCAACAGGATGATATAATGTGCGAGAATAATTTTTTATCACACAGGTCCAATATGAGTCACTGTTATATTTATATATAGCACAAGGAGGTATAGGAGTTTCATTAAGTTTAAATTTACTTTCTTTGAATGTTTTAGTATTAAATAATTGAAGGGCTTTTCGGACACCTTGAATCATGCGTTTCATGTCTAAATCATGTGTAAAATATCTTGCTCGAATTACAGGCGCGCCCCAGATGGGATCCGTAACATTAAGCGTAATAGATCCTACACTTTTTGGTGTTAGTAGAACTGGGTGGATATAAAGTTGATTGTAGTAAATAATACTATCAGTATCAGATCCAAAAACAAATTGTATGTCTGGGGCACTCTTAATTTTTTCATACTCCGTTCTAAAAAATCCAGAAATAGTAGTGACACCTAAATTAGAAAATGGACCCCTATGTGTTGCTTGATAATATTTCAAATCCCTTAGTCTTTGTGAGCAACTAGGCATCTTTCTGCCCACTATTTCAATATGTATTCCCGAGAAAGTTACATGATCTTGAAGATTTTGCCCGACAGATAAATGTTGAATTACATCGATACCATGTTTCTGAAGCTCGTTAATTGGGCCTATTCCAGACAGCATTAGTAACTTTGGTGAATTTATAGAACCTGCAGACACGATCACTTCTTTCTTAGCCATCACCGTATACCTTTTACCTGTGAGAGTATTGGTATACACAACGCCAAGTGCTTTCTTTGAAAACACATCAATCAAAACCTTTGTAACAACAGTTCTAGTTTTTATAAATAAATTAGTTCGTTTATCTCTGATTGGCCGAAGAAAAGCTTTGTTTGTACTTTGGCGAGATCCGTTTTTTGATGTTGTCTGCAAATCCATTGAACCTAGCTGTGATTCCGCATTGACGTCCATATATTTAAGTCCAATTTCATCAAGTCCTCGTAAAATGATTCTTGCATCTGGTGTTATATCAGGGAATCGTTCTACAGATAGATATCCTCCAGTTTGATGATATGTCGGATTTTCTTTCACAATCTGCAAGTTAGATAAATTTATTATAGAAATCTCGGGTAACCTCATTTAGGGATTGCAAAATATAGCTTTGCATACATCCTTATCGTTGTTGTCTTCAGATTTTTTGAAGTAAGGTAATACATCTTTGTAACTCCAACCATAATTTCCCGTTCGTTCCCAAGCATTAAAATCTTCTGGATTTCCTCTAACGTACAGCATATAGTTAATTGCACTTGTACCACCCAATACCTATACAAATATAATTTCTTAAAATCATAACAAATTTACTTAAATTTGAAGACATATATCGTAATAAAAAAGGTGATTGGTATATACGGCTTAATTACTATAATTTAAGTAATTACTTTGCCGCGTGCCCAGGCACATCCTTTCTCCCTTAAACATGCATTTTTCTCTGGCTGGGTTCGATAGTGCCAAGCGATGTCACTTTCTTCAAGTGAACGAACAAATCCTGGTATTTGGGCAGCTTCTGGCTCCTCTCTCCCAGCTTCCAATAAAAGTACCTAGCAATAATTATTAAAATTTCTAATAGTTTAATTTAATTTATTCGAGATAAAAATTGTAATGTGTCAGAATAAATTTTTATTGGGACATATCATTCTTCTGCCCGCAAACGCGTCAACAATTGAAATTAAAATTTTAACAATTATTTTCCAAGATGTGTAAACATTTTCCACGCAAGTTTATAGTTGTCGATTTTGAGTAATTGATTTTTATTTAATATGTTGTATATTTAATAGTTATCTGAAAATGTATAAAGATAAATCGCAGTGACTTCATCAATACGATTAGTGAAACGAGGAGACGAAGGAGTATGGCTCGCGTCTCTTCGAATATCTGGGCGGAAAGTGTGTGGCTCGCCGCCCAGTTTTTGTGACAAACAAGTGCCTAGGTGAGGAAGGTGAGAAGAATCTGTGGTCATCCTTCCTCCGACTCGCAATGACCAAATCACACAGACAGATGAGCAGATACTGGAATACAGAGGATGAAGAAGGCAAGGCCAAGGAGCCTAAACCTCACTTAAGGGACAAAGCTATCAACGAAAGTCCACTGAAGCTTTCCGATCAGTTCAATCTACTATCTACTGACTCTTCAATCGATCAAGATGTCGAACAAACTGAATCGGTCAAGCCTGAACAGGAGAAAGTCTTCAGTGAAGATATTTTAGCGACGCTCTTGAAACAAGATACAAAAAAATTCCAGCTATTATAATTGAAGAAAAGATAGGAGACCTAGCTATGCTAATTATCCTAATACATGAGGTCAAAGAAGGTGAATCGGAAACTTCAACAAGTAGGAGTCCTTCAAGAGTCACAATCTACACGGATCTGATAGACGACTATGAAGAAATCGAAGAACTTTTCATAAAGAATGACATACCCTATCACACATTCGTCAAGAAGAGTAATTAATTCGTGAAATAAGTGATGCGGAACCTGGGCTTTTTTGAACCGAGCAATATAACCATCAGCTTCGGAACTCAAGAACTTAAAACTTCCAGTGTCATTTTATTCAAGCTAAAAAGTGATAGACAACATGTGAATTCCATATATCTAGTGACACTAGCTGAATACTTTAAGCCAATAGATGACTTCAAAATAAAAGTTATTTGTTTCCTAAGAATTTTATGACAAAAATACCGAACTAAGAAGAGAACAATACAATGCCGAAGATGCCAAGGGTTGGGAGATCGATCAAAGAATTGGCATGCTGCTCCTAAGTGTGTGAAGTGTCTTGATTCACACATCACTCAGAAATGAAAAAAACTTAAGGATTGTCCACCCCAGTTTTTCAATCGTGAAGGTCTTAATCCGGCTAATTATTCTGGTTGTACAACGTATACGCAACACTCAGAAAAATTTTAATATTTGAAGCTCAAAGACAACAACATACATGAGAAATAACTGAAATCAAACGACAGTACGCTGAGTAAATCCAAGGTATGTTAGGAATCTTCCAACAGATAAATAGATACTGCGCTAGCTGCTGCAATTGATGGCTAGACACTCACAAAATAATTCACTCAATATAGTCCACTGGAATTCTGGTGGCTTTGAAAATAAATCTCATGAAATACCCACTTTTCTACGGCCATATATAGTTGATATCCTTATAGTCAGAAAAACGTGGTTTATACAAAAAGTAGAGTGCGAATCCTGGAATTAAAATGTTTTAGAAAGAACGGTATAAGAAAAAGAGCCTCTGGGCTACTAGTCCTTTCTGTTAAAAATAATATACCATGTATTGAAATTCGTATTGATAATCTTGTAGCGATTGAAGCGCATGTCGTTGCTCCTGAAAATGGTATCCTTCTTGTTGCCCTTCATGTCCCTAGAAATAACATTATGGAGCCTGATTTGAAAAAAAATGGTCAGCCTAAGCAATAAAATCATAGCAGCCGGAGACCTTAACGCCAAACACACTTGTTGAAAATGACATTATAATGGTAACAACTAAATGTTATTTTTAACTTTATCGAAACAAAACCATAATCCTTAATCTACCCAGATGACTTTAACTTGTACCCACATGACCTATAAGGCACAGCCAAAAATAGTGAATCTGTCCCTTTTTAAAATAATACTTGATTCTGATCATAAACCTGTCTTTATTTTAATTAATAAAAGAAAATTGAAAAATAAAATGATTAACCCATTGAAATTTTGGATTATAAAAACGCCGACTGAAAAAACTTAAAAAATTATAGCAATGAAAAACTAACAATTAATTCTCTGCAATAACCTACTAATTCTATCGAGAACTTCCTATCTGAACTAATGCGGCGTCTTTTTTTGTAAAGTTTTAAAAAATTGATTTTCTCAAATACCCGAGATGGTGCGGTCAAACTGATTTTTACCTTTAGTTTTTTGTGAATTGCATTTTGTTTTTTTTTATAGTTCTTTGGTATCCCACAAACAACTTAGGCATAAATTTAGATTAATTGACTTTATACAATTTAACAATATTCTTGTCACAAGTTTATGAACAATTACAAGTGATATATATTATTCAGAAATCATTTTTTTCCGCGTGAAGTATTTAGTTATCCCAACACAAAATCCTATTAACCCTTTAAGCTAAGCATATTAACCTGAGAACAACTTTTCGATTAGTTCAAAAATTATTTATTCAACATTTTGAAAAAAATTATGAAAATTAAACGCAAATTTAAATAAATATATTTTTAGCAATATTTACATTCCATTCGCTGATCTTTGACAGTCTATTTGCAATTACGCATCCTGCGGATCCAGCTCCTACAATAATGAAATCGTATTCCGTTGGATCCTTATCTGGTACCTTAAAATAAAAAAATGTGTTGAAAATATGTGACAAAATTTTAAGTAAATAATTCAAGGTACACCCGAATCTCGGTTTAGCCACTGTTTTGCAGTTTTTCTGCAATTATCCTCGTTACTAAATTTGGGGAATCGAAAAGTAAACACTCTGGGCTGCCTGAACCGTTTGCAATTGGAATGCATAATATTGCGCAATGTAATAAACAGCGTACTCACGCACTGCAACCCTTCCGAGGCGAGAGTCGGATTCCTATCTCCCCCCGTGAACTGAGAAACTGCGTGGGCTAGCAGCTCTAGAAATCGTTATAACGCGAGCGGCTGAACCCAGAGTCGGGTGTATATTCTAAGAAAATTTTAAGTTGGTTGAAAGGGTGATTTGCCTTCCTGCCCGAGTTGCGAAGATTTTTTAAGATAACGTACATGACAATTCAGTTGTACAATCAATCTCTTTTCTTGATATTTTTTTTAATAATCCAATTTTATTGTTTACATATTTTATTATTGCAGCTAATTAAAAATTCCACTACATAATTTCCATCAAAAAAAGTTGAATATCTTTTGTCGAAAGAACGCTAGTTATCGTAAATCTATAGGATAATTGAGCAAACTTGTATATTATACACTATGTTGATCATACTGATAACTTTTTCTCAAATTAGTCAGAAAGTTTGTTCGCATTTTTTAATATAGTTCAAAAGTTAAAAATAAATATAAATAAGAATACCTGATAAATTATATATGCATTATTTTTCTTGTGCGCAGAAAACAATGGCGCATATAACATTGATTATGCATTCTTCTTTATATTTAATTTTAACTTTTGAAGTTTATTAAAAGACCCAAGAAAACTTTCTGACCGAACCAATACATTGCAGATTTTCTTATGGTAGATGGGTCTGGTAAGATAACTATATCAAACTAAAACTTGCTAAAGTTTTCAAATGTTAAGCGACTTAATTAAAGACGTACGCTAAATGTTATGTGACGCGCGCCTTTTCTAACCTGAAAATTAAAAAAATACTTAATAATATTTACATAATTTTTAAAATATTTGAGATCCATAGATGTCTCTTATATTGAGTTGATAAGGATATAAATCAAAATAAGTATTAAATATGTTAGAGCTAAGGATTTTAAAAATCACTTCTAAGTCTATTTCGCAATTTTTCTTGTCCCAGCATGCTACATAGTTATTTTAGAATAAAATATTAAAACAATTATAATTCCATGATTTCTAATCTTCTATGTGAGTCAAATCAAAGTTTCTCCGAACAACTTTATATGCGATGAACAAGAAGTATCAAATTTTCGAAGGAGGTAAAAAGGTTTTAATTCTGTTTCCTTGAGACGTTCATTCTTCTTGAAAAAAATTAATTGTTGAAACTATTCTTGATGCGGTATCGAATTGGTAATTTTATACTTATGCTGAAGTTAAAATCAAATAAAATGATAAACAAATATATTTCTTAATCACTTAGTTTTATATTCTTATACACTTTTGGATTAAACTTGTTTAAAATAATATTTTATATTCAATTTAGGAATCTTTATATTTGGAAATCTCATTGTTTGAAATGGTCAACGTTTTAGCAAATCATCCCTGTAAGCAAGAAAATTAAAACGAATTATAAATAAAATTTTACACAAGTTTCATATTATATTGATTTTTTACGTGATATGTCTATAACTAATAATTAGAAATTTTTCTTAATTTAAAAGTAATCTTACCTTGGACTTGTAATCCGAAGATTTATAAAGAAGGAATGAAAATATTGCCAAGACAAGCGATGTGCACTGATTTGGCCATATGAGCGTCATGGTCGTTTAAAACCAAAAAACTGAAACAGAATAATTTTCAGTAATAAGTGACCTATGTCCTGTATATAATTATAAATAAAATATTTCCTGAGCCATGAAATGATGACCATGAATAAAAAAAACCGGGCCAAATTTCGATTTCTCAATGATGAATACAACTCTTGAAAATAAACGAAGAGCGAAAAGTTATATGAGTAATTCTGTACAGGTTAAACACTTTTATGCAAATCTTATTATCGCAAATCAGAATAAAATAATGCTATTCAAGGATGTCAGAACTTAAAATTTCCATCGCTAATATTTTAATTTCGGTATAATATCGAAAAAATATGTGCTGAAACATGAATACTTCCTACTCATAATAGTGGAAATTTAGGTTTGATGATAGTGTGAAACTAAAAAGTAATTTTTCACCACTCATTCGTCAAGTTTTCAGAATTTTTTAAAAAATTTTTATCGCAAACTAAGAAAAAGTCCAGAAAAACGTTGTGTATGTTAATTAGAAGATACCGATGTAAATGGTAATAAGTTTCATACTTTGTAGTAAAACTGAGTGAATGAATGATAAAAATATAAACTGGAGTGGAATAAAACAAATTTGCTCAAGTGTTTGGCGATCCCCTCCATTTCAAACTTTTAACTTAACCTTGTCTTTTCCCTTCTGTTACGATAAAATCGAAAGAAAATTAAAAAGCGCTCCCGAGGAATTTTTCAGACTGCGAATGAAAAGTAACTTATTAGATAAATTGATTTAGTTTGTAATTTATAGAGAGATGCTGAATTCCAACTTTCTTATTGTATACGTTTTGTACAAAACCACGCATTTAAAAAAAAAGAACAAAAAAGTGTCTAAACAAAATTACTGACCCCAATCATTACAATCCAGAATATAGTATGATTTTAGATTTTCTTTCATCGCGTTTATACCTTACATAAAAATGATAAAAATTCAAATAAATTAATGTTTCTTATGATAATAATTATAACCTGACACTAAATAGTCTCTAAGACTTAATATTTTCAACAACAAATTTTTTTTAACATGACCTTAACTTCAGCCTTTTCTCAAAAATCGACTATGGTGTGTTTTCTCTCTTATTTTTAAACTACTAAACCTAATTTAAACCATAAAGTACAATTTCGGAAGAAAATTGCAGAAAAAAATTTTAGTTTCAAAGGGAATTGTCTTTGATTTGTGCTCTCTTGTGCTGCTAAATATTTCTGAAAAATAAAAAAGAGACTAAGTCAAATCCTAAGAAGTAATCCGAAGAAGTGCACCCGCTCCCAGCGAAATCACGGTAAAATTTCAGCCACAACCACGTCTCACGACCGTGAAATAGGTGGTTACAGTCTGTAACAGAATCAATACAACGATCCGGCAAAAGTTTCGTGCATCCTGAGAACACAGAGCGACCCAAGGACAACCATCTTCTGCATTTTTCCCGCAAGTATTTAAGCATATTGTTGACACGCAGGAATGCTTTTCAGGCTATTAACCAGTTTCTATACTTCTCTTTCTTTTCATTCTCCTTGGCCATGATGTTTTTGTCAGCTGGTACCGAAAATTAGATAACGAAGATGGTTCGCTTCTCAAAGTCAAGAAAAACCATGTCAGACCTCGAGTGACCAACAGAAACAATTGCGGAGAATATAAAGTACCAGTATATGCGGCACTTCTTATTCACAACAATTAACTCGATTTCCCTGGGAGCATTTAGAGGAGCGATATTAAGGTTAATGCCGTAAGAGTGACAACGATTGTAATAAAACACTCTTAGTGCCGCATTGTGCCTTTGGATGTAGGTCATTCCCGCATGAGTTGGACAACTAGATAATATGTGAACAAATGTTCGGGGTGTGCATGGCACGCCCTGCAGACAGCTTTGGGAATGTCTTGGCTCAAAATGTGGCGACAGTATGTCTTGGTTGAAATGACACTGTCTTGGCATGCCAAAATGAAACCCTCCGTACCAGACTACAATACGCGTGATTGAAGGAAAGCAAAAGTTAGCTCACACGACCTTGACTGATGCTCCACATTTCTGTGGAAAATACCTTGCATTCTCTTATCGAGGAGTTGTTAACGAAAGTTTTTCTCTTGTGCTTTCTTAATCCGGGCTTTCATGAGTGAGTACTCAGGGTCTTCAAGGATGCCATTAAGTTTTTCTCGCTTCAAATAGGGTCAGCGAGAAACTGTTGATTGTCAGTGACCCATCTCTGTCTCCGCTCTAGACTTCTCTTAGCATCAGATAGTGTCCGTATTCTCTCAACAATATGCTGCCTGATGGTCAGCAGCTTTGACTTGTTAAGTGTGTGATAACGGGTCCAGAGTTTGTACGCGAACTTTCGAACCTTGGCGGGACGCGTACTCTCTTGCCCAGCCTATCTTTGTGGCAAGTTGATGCATTCGTCTTTTAGTCTTATAATCAAACGTTGGTTTTTTTTACGCTTCGCATCGGCCAAAGCTGCATTATACACACAATAATTGATAACCAGATCTTTAGGCTTGATAGAAACCTTGGTGTTTATGTTTCTCCGGGTCATAAAGCATTGCTCTTCCTCTATTGGATGCCTGCCCGCGATTGGTCTTAGTTTCGCCTCTCTTTCTCTGTTGTCAGCTTGTTCTAGCTGTGGTAGAGTAGCTGTTTCACTTACATAGCCCCGTTTTGGAGTATTTCGGCATGGTTTCGCAGACGTTCATGGGAAAAGTACGATAGCTCCGGGGGTTTCTCCCACCACAGAACATGCTGTCGTGCCATGTAACCCCGTTCAGGGACCACACTTGCATCGTAGCACTCTAGCAAGTCACGATTCAGTGGCTCTGTCCACTTAAAGATCCCGAGGTTCCGCCAATCCATCGCAGTGAATCCATCTTTATTACCCCCCCCCCTCCCTCTAGTATGGTTGGCATTGTTGGCCGACCCATTGTCGGGAGCCCTGAGCGTTCTGCTGTTTTAAATCGCACTTACTACAACTATATTTGTTGTTGTCATTGTTGTTCCCACGAAAAACTAGGGAAAGGGGTTCATCCATTCGTGTAGAGCCCCGCATGCAAGGATAAGGCTGCGTACTCTGAGAGGTCGCCCGGTATCCTAGAGTCACAATTCTAGACACCTCACCCAGGTACCGTTCAGCTTTAGGCATGGTTTTCACACCTCCGCTTGAGGGTTAATTTCTTAGGGACCACCCCTGGACAATTGTCCACAACTGCCTATTTATTTTTGTAACCATATTTACCAGAAACCCTTGGTACAGGGACCCTCTATCCGCAACCCGAGGACGCGTTCGGTGACTTTGTCATAAAGTGTTTATAAATTTTATGCTGTATCGTCAATATTAGCTAAATCAAATTGAAACTCAACAATTCTCTTCACATGTAGCCATAAAAGAAAAATAAGATATCACTTTTTGAATAAAACCTCCATACGTCAGTTTTATAGGATCCCAAGGAAACCCTATACGTGGAAAATTGTGTTTTGCCAGATTTTGGCGCTAATTATGATTTTTTGGGTTTCTTTTTAATGCAAGTTGTTTCTAATACATAAAATACTACTTCATACTGATACCAAGATGTTTAAATCAATCGTTTAAACAAAGTATTATTATTTATCACAATCTGCTTCTTTGTTAATGCTATATATTTGCGATTTCTTCTGAAATGCTTAACTTTTGCCCAGTTTTTACCTAGGAAAATAATAAATAATGCATGATAACGAACTCTTTTTCTGATAGTTAAAAAAAAATTAAAACAAAAAAACTATTTCATAAATAGGGAAAACAAAGAATTGAATGATTAGGAGTAGGTTGGAGGACTAAGTCTATAAATGACTTGTAAAAGCTTTACTTTAAACTACAGCAAGAAGTTTATTGCAAAGCGTTTATTTATTACTTGATCATAATTAGAAAGGCAAAACAAAATTAAACATTCAAGAAGAAACAGAATCTTTCTAGTATTTGTCTGAGAGAAGATAATTATACACAATAATAAATTGTTTAAACAACTATTTCATGAACTTTCTTTAATTATTACCTCACGATATAAAACGTGGATAAATCGTTAAAAATTTCTGAAAAAAACCGTCACTATGTGCATTAATATAGATGAAGATACTTATTATCAACAATAATTTATTCGAAAAATTGATTTTTTTTAAATTAAATAATTATTAACTCATTGCAAGTGAAAAATAGACAAATAGTTTAAAATTTCAGAAAAAAAACCTCAAATTTCTACCATTCAGCAAAGAGAATATTATTTTCAAGAAAATGGTGTAAAGAATTATTTTTTTAAATTTGAATTAATTATTTCTTAACTCTAATAGAAAAACTCACAAGATGTTTAAAAGTTCAGAATTAAAACGCAACTATCTGGTATTAACATGTGTAAAGTGAACCAAAAGTTAAAAATTTCAGAACAAAACCTCTATTTCTAGCATTATTCAATGATAATATTAATAAAACTAATAATAAATTGTTCAACCAATTATGTTTATTGACATCAATAAACTATTACATCTCTCTAATAAAAATTTGGTTTAAAAAGAACGTCTTCCTATATCTATTCGGACTAAAAATTGCTAAACTCAATAATGAATTGCTTAAAAAATTGATTTCAACATCGAGTCGTCAATATAAAGTAGAATATTATGTACTAGAAACAACTTGCAATTTAAAACTACAAAAAGTCATAATAAGCGTTAAAAACTCGCAAAACCCGTTTTTTCATTTACGGGTTTTTTGGGGACCCTGTAAAATAGGCTTATGGGGGTGATATTTAAAAACTATTATTATTTTTATATTCTATGGCTATTGGTGACGAGAGGTGTTGAGTTTTAACACGATTAGCTAATATTGATGATTCTTAATAAAACATACAAAAACTTATTTTTTCTCATGTGAAATACATGTTAACCTTCATGGGCCATGGACGAACTTGAATTATATATTTTTTAAATAAAAGAAATGGATTCGTTTCTTCGTCAATTTCAACAAATTTCCGGGCGACATGCATATAAGTTCGAAAAAAATCTACAATGCATTTTTGGACCAACCTATTATACAATCTTATTAAAGTTATGTACTTCGACAAAAAAATGATCTTAAAATAGTTTATTTCGCACAAAGATGTCCAAAAATTTCACAAATATTTCAATTATCTCCCAAGGATTTTAACACTTTTAGATAGATTAAAAATATTTAGCAAAGATTTCTGGTAGATAAAAAATTTAAATAATTTCACAAATATCATTAAATATTTTAAAAATTTTTCATATTTCATTATTCTATTATTTCACAAAGATTTCCGATGGATTAAAAAGGTATCGGTAAGACAAGATTCCACAAAGTTCTCATACAGATTGCACAAAGATTTGAATAATTTCCAAAATATTTTACAAAGATTTTATAATTTTACAACTATCAACAAATATTTTAAAATTATTTTTAATATTAGAAAAATATGTCAAATATTCCGCAAAGATTCCCTATTTTTTCTCAAAGATTTTCGAAAGATATCGATGGTTTCATAAAGATGTCAATGATCTCTCAAAGATTTTCGAAATTGTACAAAGATTTCAAATATTTATGATAGATTCAAAAGATTTCACATATACTTCAATTATTTCACAAACTTTTCAGATAGATATCGAAGTTTAAATCAATATTTCAATAATTTCAGCAATTTTACTAAATATTTCAAAAGTATTTTAAATATTTTGCACAGATTACCAAAGATTTCACAAAGGTTTAAATTAGTTCCCAAACATCCCATAAACATTTCACATAGATTTCAAATATTTTGCAAAGATTTTTGATAGATTCAGAGGATTTTGCAAAGACATTTACTATCTCACAAAGATCTCAATAATTTCAAAATATATCACGTAACGTTTTAATTATATATGTTTAATATTTCGATGGTAAGATGTCACAAATATATTAGAAAGGTTATTTAATTATTTCAGAATGGTTTCCCAAATATTTTAAAAAGATTTTAATTTCACAATTATTACCTCATTTTTTAAACGTATTTTTGATATCTCGCAAATTTCCAAAATTTTATAAAGAGTTCACAACGATTTATAATATTTCGTAAAAGCTTTGGTAGGTTAAAATAATGTTATAAAGACCTCAATTATTTCACAAAGATTTTAAAGATTGCACAAATATTTCAGTGACTTTCTAATCATATTTCAGAAATTTACAGAACTTCACAAAGGAAAATTATTTTACAATCATTGTATAGATTTGAACCATTTTTGCACGAAAACTAAAAATACCAATGTCCATACCTTTTTAACAATTTCAGCATAATTAAGGGACACTACTGCTACTTCGATGCCCTAATTAAGCGTTTAGAATACCATTTTTATAACTTTGCGATTATAAATACATTTTTTGTGTTCTGAAATCAACCTATAGAGTATGAAAAAATAACTGCCTGCGCGAAAGTATAAGTTTACTCTAAAATTTGTTAAGATATTTCTCTTGACTTTTTTTTATATCGCGCTTTATTTAGCTTACAATTTTCATATAAGTTTTACTTACTTTTCCAGGCGATACATATAACTATGGTAATTTTTTTGTACCCAAAAGAAAAAGTCATCAGGGGAAATTATTTGTGTTTTTGAGTGCTACAAATAAGCGTACAGAGATTTTAAATCTTGAAAAAAAGTACTCTGAAAAATTTTCAAAATGCGCTCAATTTTTGAATTATCATTTAAAATGGCTGACTAACGAACTTGACATTTAGTTTAAAACACTAAAAGATTATACAAAAAGCCAATCCAAACTATCATTTCTTTCGAAAGTTATCGTGCTTACAAACCAAAAATCTAAAGACAGACAGCCAAATATGTGACAAAAAAGGCAGGCTCAAAATTTTACACAAATCTAATACCTTCTCTGATGAGAATGTAAAAATGAAAACTTGTCGGAATTTTCTATTTTTTTCTTTAAAAAAATCTTCACAACTTTTTAAACATTTTTTTCTTTTGATATATTTTTTATGACATGTGCATGATTGTTTTCGACGTCTATTGAGCGGGACTAAATCTTCACTTCTTATTATTTAGGGATTAAAAAGTGAAGAGGGACTTCAGAAATAAATAATGCAAATTATACATCCGCGAACTAACATTTTACGATAATCAACCCAGTCACCGTGGAAATAAATAAAAATGTTTAAAATTGGATTTTAGATTATTTATGGTAAGTCACCATGTTTACCTGTAAAATTACTATAAATTTCCGCAAATGTACAGATATTTTAAAATTGAGTTTTGGGTAATTTACCTTAAGTTACCATTTATTTCCTGTAATATTACTATAAATTACCATTGAATTTCATAAATTATCTAAAATTTGTGAAAATTTGTATAATGGAATTTTTGCTAATTTATGGTAAGTTACCACATTTCTCTGTGAAATTACCATTAATGGCAGCAAATTTTCAAAAATTTATAGACATTTTTAAATTTCGTTTTCGGCCATTTATGCAATTTATGTATTGTTATATGCACCGATAGAATTAGACTTAAAAACCAGATAATGCGAGTAAAACCAAATTATTGCGACATTTTTTCAAGTCAGCCTCATAACTAAAATTGTTGACTAAATTCCATAAAATGTATGTGTCGGAATGTATAGTTTTTTGTCTTTAAGCGCAAGGCAATTTAAAAACTCATTAAAAAGACACATACCATTCTTTTATATTTCTTATCAAATTCTTTAGAATCTGTCAAAACGGTTTTTAATTTAAAGATTTTCTAGTCTTTTAGTTCATTTAAAGGGAAAATGACAAATAGTTTCTTTTTATAATGGCCTAATTACATATTTAATGAAAATAAATGCTTTTTAAATAAGTATAAAATAGTAATTTTAATAATCATAAATTAAAATGAATATTAAATACAGGTTTATTTAAAGAGGGCTAATATATAAATTAGCCGAGAAAGAAAAATCCCAAATGTTGTAAAATTAAAACAATCAAATTACAGAAAATTAAATGACTAATTGTTAATAATTTAGTTGATGTTCTTGTCTTTATTTTGATTGCCCTTTAGGTTTCATTGTCGAACGAATGGTTTTCACCTGATGCTTATTCTTCTTGAAGTTTTTTCTCTGTTTTGAGTTTCAGTCCGTATCTCTTTCTTTGGAGTCGGTACTCAGCTAGTAGCGTAATATCTCTTTGTTGATCAGACTCGGACCCTTTTTCCTGGGAGTTCAGTGTCAAACAAAATTCGGACGAGCGCAGCTATTCCGACTCTTGAATTAGTTTATGTAAATCAATGCTTGTTGGAACGACTCGAGGACGTCTGATATGGATTACTGCGATAAGGCAGTGAGTAGCTGATGCGTTACTTCGTTTGATCGACTTTAAACGGACCGCACGTGACTTCTTCCCTGTCCTACGCCAGTCTGCGAGTAATTTACATTTTTGGTCCTTCAAGCCGGATGGTGAGTGAGCGGAGGAGCATGGTCTCAGGCATCACAAACATGCTTCTCGACTATGTGATTGTTCTCAATATTGCAAACGTCTCGAGACAGGGTCTCAGGCATGACAAATTTACTGACTGTGCTTTTTCTTAACATTGCAATGTCCCGAGACAGGCTCTCAGGTATGGCAATCATACTACTAATCGATTGTTTGCAACAATGCGAAAGCATCAAGACAGGCTCTCAGGCAGTACTTACTGACTGTGTGATTGTGCTCAATATTGCAAACTTCCCGAGACAGGCTATGGAGTATGACAACCATACTGCTAATGGATTGTTTGCAACATTGCAAAAGCATCGAGACAGGCTCTCAGGCAGGACAAACGTACTTCCTGACTGTGTGATTGTGCTCAGCATAGCAAACGTCCTGAGACAGGCTCTCAGGTATGACAATCATACTGCTAATGGATTGTTTGCAACATTCTGAATGCATCGAGACAGGCTCTCAGGCAGTACTTACTGACTGTATGATTGTGCTCAATATTGCAAACTTCCCGAGACAGGCTATGGGGTATGACAACCATACTGCTAATGGTTTGTTTGCAACATTGCGAATGCATCGGGACAGGCTCTCAGGCAGTACTTACTGACTGTGTAATTGTGCTCAATATTGCAAACTTCCCGAGACAGGCTCTCGGGTATGACAACCATACTGCTAATCGATTGTTTGCAACATTGCGAATGCATCTAGGCAGGCTCTCAAGCAGGACAAACATACTTACTGACTTTGTGATTGTGCTCAGCATTACAAACGTCCCGAGACAGGCTTTCAGGAATGACCGTGTGAATGTTTGCAACATTGCAAACACTTCAAGACTGGCTCTCAAGCATGACAGGCATATTGATGGTTGATTGTTTGCAACATTACAAATGTCTCGAGACCGGCTCTCCGGCGTGGTAGAAATATTAATTGGGAATTGTTTTGAACAGTGCAAGCGGCGTGAGAAGGCTCTCGTGCATGACTGATTTATTTAAAATGACAGACCATATATTTTTTTCTTGTTATTTAACTTTCCTCAAACCTTGATTGGAGTTTAATAAGTCGACTTTGAATTTTTTCCCCGCAAGGAGGTAGATAGGTATTTAAAAACAGATATTAAAATTATTACGGAAAATATAAGGTGTGTGATAGTGACCATTCAAATCTGAAATACTTGAGGTAGCAAATCTTATTGGAGTGTTGTCGCTGGCGGGTGACGTAGCGACCAAGGGTTTTAGCCCCGCATTGTCCGCAACTTAAGCAATCACCGTGTGTATTGTAGTCTTTTGGATACATACAGCGTTTACAATTTTTGTAAAAAATGGATCAAGTGCTTTTCGATTTGGATAGCATAATTTTGTCAACAAAAATGAGGACTTTGCGCAACATACATCATTTATATTAGCATTGAGCAGCGTTGAGCAAGGCTACACGAAACATTAAATGATTATGAAGAAAGTGCAAATGTGTGGGGCTTCGGATATCAAAGGCATAGGACTATAATGTGGGACTCTTTTTGATTTTATGGAAACTTGCATAATTTACAGGTAATTTTTGCATGATTAACAAATATTTGGAATGTGTGAGATTTTGTCCTTTGATACCTTGAATATTGTCAGGTGAAATCCTCCTTTTGGTATCTATGGATGCTTCACTTAAGTGGAGTGGGCAAGGGTACTGCCGGCGCCTTTCTGGTGAACGACGCTGTGCAATGAGAATGCTTTTATTGAAATTTCGGTGACATAAAATGAATACTTGTAAATGAATGAATATTCTATTATCCATGTAATTTGTATTTCAATGTTTATTTGGTCCGAAATTGCTGGATTTTTATTGTTATTATAACATTTTTGTTGCCACCTACAAAAGGACATGTTGACACTATACAAATTAGCCATGTCGTTAATTTGAAAGTCTTCTAAATTTAGAAGAAAAGGTATTTCTTATTTTGCGGCACTTTCAGGATTTAGATGATTATGTTATGGAATGTAATTGAATGAATATTGATCTCAAATTTAAGTGGGTTCAATATGTTTGAAATGATCTTGTCGTATCTTCGGAACCGTTGGACGACTCACATCTATCTCAGGGACCGACACAAAACAGGAGTTAGTTTTTCGGGAATTATACGCATTCTTTCAAAATTTAAAAATATAATATACGACCATTCGTTGTACTCAGAAATCTGAACAATTCATGCTAAGAAATTTTTTGGATAAAAAAAAAATTGTCAGAGATTTAACATTTTCAAAATTTAAAAGAAAGTTAACATTCTAAGCAATCATCTCACGACAATAAGAAAAAGTCAAAGAAATGCGTTACTTTTTATAATCCCTCAAAGATTATCATAAAATCGTTTCGGATTTCTTTGAAAAATCGAAAATTGAAATTTTGATACCACAAAAAATTGTGAAAAATAAAAAATTCTATTTTCTGGTCAAAATATGCAAGATACGACAAAAAATGAACAAACAAAAATTATTCACGCGAAAAACGTGTACAAATTTGTCATCAATCCCTTTTTAATTGGATGCGCAGATTTTTTATTCATGAAAAAAAATATAGTATAAAAAAAAAAAAATTCAAAAAATGAACAAACAAGCCAAGGTTATACTATTTAAACTACAGCCCACAACTATTGATACACAAACTGAGAATTATTAGAACGTTTGACTCGAATGGATCATCATTATTGAGAATTGGCTGCTCTCTCAGCGGCTACCTTGCACAAACGGAAACCGTCGAATTACTGAACTCTTTTAATATGGAATCTATTTAATTTTAAATTAAACTGACTTGTGATTTTTTGGAGAAATTCTGTATATTGGTCCCAGTTTGAAGTCCTTGGTTACTCTCGATGAAGATAAAAAGAGGTCTCAGAATAATTGATTACTGGATGGTTTGCAATCCCCGTAGGATTTGCAGTTATTGGTTCCACATGAATAATAATACAATGAATAAGAACAAAACTCTTGATTTATGAACTTTCATCAGAGTTAGCTTGCAAAGATCTCGTGGAAAATGAGCTGAAGTTGGGCAGAGTCTCGGCCTATTATAACCAGTGATACCGAACAGACATGTATTATACGGAAACTAGATTAAGATCAAGCAGAGTGACGGTGTGCGAAAACTATACTGGTCTTGTTTTTAAATTCGAGGCTTATATATTGCCCTTAACATATAAAAACAGAGCAGAGTTTCATTCAAAAGATGTTTTCCTCAGTAGAACAATTAGGTCATACGCGGTGGGAGACACACTAGTTTTTTCTTGTTTGGTTGCATACAGTGTCATGATACCAGCTTTGAGACTCACTTGTTTTGACCTATTTGGGAATAGTGGTGTATGGTTAGTGGTTCCAAAAGGCGTATTTTGTATTAATTATGCGATTTATGGTTTTACAGTAAATTAATATGCTGAATTTAATATAATAAAATAATTAATGAAATTCAGGAACGTGATGGACATGACATCAGATATACTTAATATGTCCAATGTAAGGCCAAGAAACGGGAATTATAATAAAATCTTAACGAACTTTGAGATATTCACAATTTGTGGAATTATATTGGAAAATTTACATGACGCAAGATTGTTTCAGGGAAAACCAATTGCACTTCCATTTACTAAACACTCACTATTGATGTACAAAGTAACTTCCGACTGGATTGGCATCAAGTCGGGTTTATCACATTTGGATGTTCTAATCAATATTCATTACTCACAATGAGTCTGTCAATCGTCATTTCATGATTGAGAGAAGGAATAGAATAATTTCGACAGGTTTGGAAAAGTAAATAGGAATCAAAATTCTCACCCGACTTTCAGAAATAGTTGCATAATATCATCAACGGATTTTTTTTAATGCATTATTTTTATCTGTAAATAAATAACCTAATTAATCACATTCTCGATCAAAAGAAATGTCAAAGTATCAAAAAAATGTATATAAGTAACAGGATATCAAATCGAATTGTTATAAACAAATTAAATCAACAAAATATCAACATCGTGGAAGTTTTGCTTTCAAAGTATATTTGAAAGTTGAAATTGCTTGATTTTATTAAGACGATCATATTTAGTCAGGAACGGCCAAAAGTCTATAAATGGCCAAACAACGCATTAATTTATCCAATTTACCTATAACATAAATAAATAATATCGAACGAGAAGCCTTCACAACTGAACATTATCACTTATATAATTTGAAGTCGGTCAGAAAGAACAACGATTTCTTTCTTTCAACAAATGGACAAACTATGAATTTTTTAATCACTTTTGTTTATAACATCAACCAATAATATCAAATGACAATTATCAATAACTAAACACTATCAATTATATAATTTAAAGGCGGTTATTTTCTCTTTATAAATGCTCAAACTATGCAATTTTTTATGAAATTTGTTTCTGAAATAAACAAATAATATCGTTGGACAATTTTTCGGCACTAAAGATCACTACTTATTAAAATTAAAGACGATTAGAGAAAAAGACGATTACTTTCTCTCTATAAATGACCAAAGTATGCATTTGTTTATAAATTTTGTTTATAAAATAAAGAAATGATAGCGGAAGACGAATTATCATTACAATTTATTACAGTTGAACTAAGCTCAAGGTAATAAGGAAGAAAAAGATGACTTCAGGCCAATAAATGCCTGAACTCAGAATTTGTTTATATAATTGCTTTATAAAATACATAATTTAAACTGGACAATAAATTTTTAGATTTAAATATGATCGCGTCAAAAAAATTAAGCAATTTCAACTTACAAATATACTTTGTAAGCAAAATTTCCATAATATTGATATTTTGTTAATTTAATGTATGTGTAACAATTAAATTCGATATCCCGTCAATTACATAGCCACACAAAAAAAATTGTGCGGATCTGGTAACAAGACACACGTATTCCTATGGATTTTGGGGCGCTGAATTCAAATTCGGTATCAAAAATCACCCATCACGTCATGGTTAAGCCATAACCTCCAAAAATGACAAAAAATCATGCACTGAGGCAAATAAATTTCATAATAATGCCAGTGATGCAAATTTTCACAACTTTACCCAGCAGAACCTAACCTCACTTAACCTGAATTAACAGAAATTAATTGAACTACACGTAAAGCTCTGGAAGCATATTTTCCCAGTAGCAAATGTCTGCTACATCGAATGGGTCAACTGGAGCCTAACCTAGAAATAAATCTAGCATAGCCTAACCTAACCTAACCTCACGAAACACAATTAAGCTGATTGTGTTATCCCGTTGTGTTTGCGGTACCGTTTCATTCAGCTTCGGCTTAACCTACATAGAAGTTTAACCTACCCTAACCTAACAAAACCTGACCTATCCTAAGCTAGCCGAATGAAATTCAACCACACGTGTAGCTATGTAAGCGTACGGTTATCAGTCTTGAATGCGTGCTATATTTAATAGGTTAACTCGATCTTAACCTACAAATGAATCTAACTTAACAGAACCTAACGTATCCCCGTTGTAACACAATAAAATTCATTTCATTGTAGTACAAATGGTTAAAAATTTAGACACACATTACTCATTTGAAGAAACTTAGAACTACAAGTAGAATTGACCCCATTTCAATTAACCTGACAATGTTTGTATCAATTAAAATGTAGAAATGTAACTTAAACATGCAAATGAATAAGAGTTTTACTCAAAATTTTTTTCTCTCTGCTTTTCTTAGACTCAAGTTTCTTAAGTTTCTTTAAATGAGTAATGTGCGTCTAAATTTTTAACCACCTGTAGTACAATGAAATGAATTTTATTGTGTTACAAAAGGAACACTTAAGTTAAGTTTTGTTGCGTTGAGCAAAATTTCGTTAAGTTCTGTTAAGTTAGATTCATTTGTAGCTACTGGGAAATTATGCTTTCAGAGCTTTACGTGTAGTTCAATAAATTTCTGTTAATTCAGGTTAGGTGAGGTCAGGTTCTGTTGGGTAAAGTTACGTTAAATAAGTTGATATCAGGCAAGGGTTGATCCTTCACAGTTGTCGACATGTTTTTGAAGTGAAAATTTGCATCACTGGCATTATTTTGAAATTTATTTGTCTCGGTGTATGATTTTTCGTCATTTTTTGAGGTTATGGCTCAACCATGACGTGATGGGTGATTTTCGATACCGAATTTGAATTCAGCGCCTCAAAATCCATAGGAATACAAGTGTCTTGTTACCAGATCCGCACAATTTTTTTTCTGTGTGGCTGTGTTATTTACATTATTTAGAAACTTAAGCATTCATTTTCATGAAGAATGATATTAATTAAGTTATTTATTTTAAGGTAAAAAATAATATTTATAAATGTCTCATTTTCGATCATTTTTATTAATATAACAAATGCAAATTATTAACATTAAAAAATCAAATCTATAGACGTTCTTTTTCAATTATTTCTGATCACTTCTAAATAAAAGTTTTGGAAATTGAATTATAATTGAAGGCTATAGGTGATTTTGAATAGTAAATTCCCGATTTCGACCACTGTGCAGCGTATTAACTAACCACATTCTCCTTCTTAAATCTTTCTTAAATCTACTTTTTGTCCTATTCCCTATATCTGTTTTTCATCTCTTCCATTTTTTCAATCCTTTCTCTTATATGAGCTATATTCAATTTTTTAAAATATATTTCTGAAATATTTAAACTCCTGTACTTTTTTCAAAATTATTTCCTTCGACCAACTTTCCTCTATCTCAGTATTTTTCTAATCCACGCTGGTAAAAATATTTAGTCTGGATGTTGGCCTAAATAAAGACTAATCCAAGACAATTTCAATTTATGCTGTATGTCTAGCTGAGGAGACGGAACCAGACTATTTTTGACATCTTAAGAAAAATATTTTCGACTTAAAGACAAAAATTTACGTCTTTGAGATAAGATTGTTATTTGACTTGGAAAAATCTGAAATATTTATAACTCAAGAAAAAACAGAAGGCTCACAAGGCCTCGTAGGGTCATCACTAATCCGCTTTGAATTTTAAAGAAACTTTCTATTGTTTATCTGCATGGTATTTGTTATAGATTAATTAATAATTGTCTTTATCTTCAATAATTAAGTTCTTGCGATGCTGAATCTAAAAATGGTTTTAATTATTTTCTATCACCAAAAGTTCTCTCGACTCTTGTAGAAGTTGCCAGTTTTACTCCTTTGATAGAAAATATTATATATCTCTCGTTTTTGAGATCTACAGTTTCCAAATTAATTTATTCGAAAATCAGGTATTGCAAAATATAAGCTTCAACTGTGGCAATATTGATACTTAGCAGATTTCAACTGTTTGGTTCCAACCTATCAGAAAAAAGACATATCTGTCTCGCTAGTAAAACGGAATCAGACATCATGTTTTTAAAGACAATAAAATAATTCAAGACAAAATCAATACCAGATTTTTTAGCAAATACACCAAATATTTTTCAAGACAAAAAACGCGACTTTTGGTTCTCGCGCTTCACACTCGATGTTGTATTTATCACGCGCTTCACGCTCGATTATGCATTTACCTCGCGCTACGCGTTCGGTCTTTATATTTTCGCACATTCTTGCGCAAACATTTTAAAATCAAGACTCAAAACATCCACCACTGGAATTTTGTGATTGTGAATTCTCTTTCGTTAAAAAAGCTTAGCTCGAGAGTTTGAGCGAACCTACGGCACGCGACTGAGGGCAATCACACTCCGCGCTTAGTCTTATACACAACACTTTTATATCAATTATAATACATTCTTTATGTAACTCTGCCAGGGATAACTTATTAAAAAATTGCATACTAATTCTTATTTCCTTGTTTTTATACTTTTTTATTTTTAATGTTGTTTTTTACGATTAAATAAAAACTACTGCGCATCTGCATAGGGTCTAATACTGAAACCTATATAGGGTCCTATATAGGAGCCTATGTCCTCTTTCGTCTTTTCTGTGCTTTTTCCAGAAAGTTAATTTTTTTATTTTTAATCTTATGTTTTACAATTAAAAGAAAATCTACTCGTCCTATCGAAAAATAATTAATTATAAATGTATAGATGTTTTTAGTTGGAAAACTTTTGTCTGGTAATTTAAGTTCATACCTTGTGTCGTTTTTTCAAGCAAACTTAATATTTTTATTAAGAATATTATTTTTTAAGACTAAAGCAATAACTAACTGTCCTATCAAAAATTATAGCTCTTTTTGGATAAACAAGTTTTGTCTCATTTTTTCTCGTAGCTTATGTCGAAAAGTGATTCATTCTTAATTTGTAGTTCTTTCCAGGGCGGACAATTTGAGCTTTTTAATTTTTTTCGTATTTTGCATAGTTTGGCCAAAAAATGGAATTTTTGGATATTTCATTATTTTTGGTACGATTAAATTTGGAGTGTTCAACTTCTTGATCAAATTAAAAAAGTTGTTATTATAGTCCTGTAGGGCTCTCGAAACGCAAAGTTTTTCTTTTCTTGACTTTTTTTCATATCATGCGTTTTGTGGCTTAAAATGTTAATTTTAGTTTGTTTTTTTGGATTTTGAAAATGCTCTAACTCTGATTATTTTCTTTTTATAAAAAAAGTCAAAGGAATAAATTGTTTAAGTTTTGAAGTACTATGAATAACCGTGCATGGAATTTTTACATCTTGAAAAAATGTGGTTTCAAAAAATTTTTATACGATCAAATTTTAAATTTTCAACTTTTTGACCAAATTGGAAAAGTTGTTATCGTAATCTTGTGCGGCTCTTAATAAGCAACGTTTTTCTTGTTCAGACTTTTTTTCGTATCATGCGTTTTCTGGCTTAAATTGTTCATTTTAGTTTGTTTTTCTGGATTTTGAAAATTCTATAACTCTAGTAATTTTTTATTTTTCAAAAAAAGTTATCAGAATAATTTGTTAAATTTTTTGAATTCTATAAATAACCGTACAAAGAATTTTTGAATTTAAAAAAATAGGTTGCAAAGATATTCAAAATGATCTCACTTTTTGAATTTTATATCCAGAATGTCTGGCTAACGAACTTAACCTTTAGTTTAAGACACTTAAAGAGTGTAGAAGTGGTCAATCTAATAGAATAATTTTTTTCAAAAGTTATCGTGCTCACAGACAGACAGACGTACATATATACAGACAGACCGACAGACAGACACATTCGCAAAAACCTATTTTTCGGATTGAGAGGGCCTCAAAACGTTGACATTTGACACATCTAATACCTTCTCTGCCGAGAATGTAAAAAACAACATTTTTGGGTGCACAATGTTTGTCTTATAATTTTTTTTCCTATTTGGCATAGTTTGAACGCAAAATACAATTTTTGACTTTTGATTAGTTTTTTGTGGTAAAAATTTGAATTTTCAATTTATCGTAAAAATTCAAAAAGTTGATATGATAATCTTATAGGGCTATCGAAAAGAAAAATTTTTCTTTTCAAGTACTATGAACAACTGTATAGAGAATTTTTGAATCATGAAAAAATGCGTGCTCAAAAGTTTTTAAAACCAGCTCACTTTGAGTATTTTATCCAAAATTTTGCATAGAACACTAAAAGAGCGTACCAAAGCCAATATGATAGATTAATTTTTATCAAAAGTTATCGTGCTCACAGACAGGCATAAAGACACGCAGACAAAACCAGAGACACATTCGTAAAAACCTGTTTTTCGGATTCAGGGGGTTTTAAAATATGCGTCTTTGACAAAAACTATAAGGGTCAAATTTTACACAAATATAATAATTTTTTGGATTTTTGATTATTTTGTATGCTGTCAAAATTGGAATTTTTTATTTTTCAAGAAAATTTAAAAAGTTGTTATGATAATCTTTTAGAGCATAAGAAAGCAACATTTTTCTGCATTCGACTTTTTTTTATATCGTGCTTTATTTGGCTTAAAGGTTAATTTTAGTGTGTTTTCTGGAATGTTGTAAATGCTATAACTCTGTTAATTTTTGATTTGATGAAAAAAGGCGTCATTGTCATCTAAACATATCTAAACATATTCACAATGTGCCCACTTTTTGAATTTTTATCAAAAATGGCTAGCTAACGAACTTGACCTTTAATTTAGGACACTTAATGAGTGTACCAAAGGCCAATTTAAAAGATTAATTTTTTGAAAAGTTATCGAGTTCACAGACAGACATACATACAGACAGAAAGACGTGGGTCAAATTTTACACAAATTTAATACCTTCTCTGATGAAAATGTAAAAAGACAAAATAAATAAAAAAGAGAAGTAAGGGGATTTGGTTGGCTGCCTTCTTATTTTTCTTTCCTCTGTTCATTTTTGGCCGAAAAAAGACATTTTTTCCTTTCTTTTGTAGGAAAATTGTCGTCTTTTTTTCAAATTGCAATAGGAACATTTAACGATGGTTATCATAATTTGTTCTTTGGATTCTTGGTCTTATTCTCAGGAATTTTGCACATAAATTTCGCGATTAGACTTTAAATAGGATTCTAAATTTGATTCTATTCTCATTTACATTTTTTTAATTTTAGAATGATCATCATAAATAAAGTGAAACTTATATCCAAAATATCGGAAATTTCAAAGGGATTTCTCCAAAGAAAATTAAATTGCTTTAAAAATAAAGTATATCATAATTATTGTCTTGAGGCATGGAAAAAGTTGAAAGCTAATGTTTCTGGGTCTCAATATCAAGACAATAATATGAGCGCTTGTTAAAATTCTCAAACTCATCATATAACCCGTGAAATTAGCATGTCACCGCTTATACTTAAAAGCAGCTAAAGCTAGTTTTAACTAGCCAATATTCGGAGTGACCAAATGCTTTTGTAACACAACGAAGAAATTTTAAATTACATCGTTTTTCGTTTTTAACTGTAAATGTAAGTTGTTGAAACCAGATTCACCCAATTGTGCTTTTAAAAAAACTAGTATCCCCTGCACTATTTAGTGAAAACTCGAAATACTGATGAAATATTTGCTTTTTATAGAAAATTAGAAGATACGAATTTTGAAAAAAATTTCCTAAAATTTATGCGAATATGAATTTTGTGCTTTGTTAAAAAAAAGAATTTGTTTTTAAACCTTTATAACTTTTGGCTTCATTTAAATTTTTTTATTCTAGTAGCTTTGATTCAAAATCCGCCAGAAAACTGAAAAAGGGTTTAAAATCAACTTAGATAATGAAAATATCTGGTTAGTTGAATGCTTGATAAATAATTTTGAAGCCTGCAGAATTTTTTTTTTCTTACAATCGATTTTCTACTTTTTTTTTGAAAAAATGACAGATGCGAAAAAAAGTTAAACGTAATAGTTTGTTATTCCAAAAAAGTTATATGAAAAATGTCTCTTATTTTTGGCGATATTTTTCATAGTTTAAGGGAATTCTCCCGACCTCAAAAATGGTTTAGGCCGCATGACGTTGATAAGATGCCTTTTTTTCTATTAGTAGAAACATTTAAAAAATATTTAGAAAGAAAAAAAAAGCGGGACTTTCAAAAAGGCCGTGTATATTAATATTTTCTTCAATTTTTTAAAACATGAAAAAAAAAATTTTTTGAAACATCTCACCTTTTTCCTTCTTCCATATATGTTTAAAAAGCTTCTACTAGTACCAGAAAGACATCTTATCAGCATCATGCAGGCCAAACCATTTTTGAGGCAGGGAGCATGTTTTTCCTCGGAAAAAAGTATTCTCCCGACTGCAGAAGTTGTTTATCAAGTATAAGGCTTACAAGATATTTTCATATTTCAAATATAGGTCCAAAAAAATTGGCAAAACAATAATGGTAGGGTTTCGAGCAAATCAACTTTTAATTTTGTCTGAAAAAGCGTTGTCATACTGTTAATTTGAATCTTGTTTTCAACTTTTCAGTGGATGTCAAAAGAAGATAATGGACGCTATGGAAATCAAAAAGAAAATAATAAATATCTCAATTGGACTAAAAGTTGTAGAGGTTTACAAAAAATTTGTGTTTTTTTTTAACAAACTACAACATTCAAATTCGCATACATTTTTATAAATATTTCTTTTTGCAAATCGTAAAAATACGGATCGCCTAATTTTCCCTTACAAAAAATTTCTGATTCTGGGATGAATTTAGTCAGGTATAACTAGTTCTTTCAAAAGCACAAATTTAATTGGTTAAAACTAGTTTCAACTGAATTTGAATTAAAATGGTAACATATACAATACAAACATTATTTGAAGGTTTCTCCCCACATTTTTACGATACAAACACCAAACAGATGTTATACATTTTTTTTGATAAAAATTTATTTGTTTATTCACAATGTACTTCCGCATCTTTTGATTAACAAATTATTATTTTGTAAATTATTTATGAAAAATTCAAGAAAATTTTAGGGGATTGCGCAAATTGGATTCAATCATCAAAAAATGATTAATAATGAATTTCTAGATCTTTTTGAATAGACAATTTTTGTCGATTCAACTTTTTTCGTATCTTGTATCAAAAATTCAATTTAATAAAAAAGTTCTAGAATTTTGTTTATATCGTTCGTTGTGTGGCTTAAATTTTGAATTTTTTGTTTGTAATTTTGTAAATGCTATAACTCTGGTAATTTGGTTTTTATCGGAAAAAAGTTATTTGGATAAGTCATTTATATTTTTGAGTTTCAAGATTTTTTGCACATAGAATTTTCGAATTCTAAAAAAAAGTGGTTTCAAAAATTTTGTAAATGCTTTTTAAACTTACGTTAAAAATGGCGGGCTAAATAATTTCAACTTCATTTCAGGATACTTAAAAAGTATACCAAAGGCAAATCCAATCTGTCAATTCTTTCGAAAGTTATTGTGTTAAAGACTAAAAATCTACACTCACACAAACGCACAGGTTCAAAGGATCTCAAAACGTGGCAATTTTACAAAAATTGGGTAAAGGAGCGGGATAGCGGCGAGGAAACTTTTACACAAATCTAATACTGAGCCTAGTACCTTCTCTGATGGGAATGTAAAAATTAATTTTATACCAAAGAATACGAATTTTCATAAAATTCAATAAATTTTTAATTAAATGATTACACGAAAAAGTAAGGAGTACGTATTTTCACTTCTTAATAACGCCTTTATTTACTGAATATATGAGCACCACATACATTACATCAAAGTAAAATCTTATTTTTGTCTTTTTCAAATTTGTTAATTATGATAGTCAGTTTTTTTACATTAGTCTAGAATTTTAATAACAATTAGTGTCGTCAATAAAATCTTGCATTTTAGGTTTAATACTCTACAACAAGTTCTGACGATGGATATATTCAGTGCCAATTTCCTGATCAGAGAAAATAAAATTCGTCGAAAAACCGAACAGTTATAGATATATTTCGATAGCTCAGATTTAACGACACAGTTGAATTCATAAGTTATTATTAAAATTTCATAAAAGATCAAGATTTGCTAGAGAATAAAATGTTTTAGAAAGAATAATGTTACAACTGTTACTATCTTACACATTTAAACAGGTGCGTCCCATCAGCCGAACCTCGCTATCCATTGAAGCGTGCGCGACACGTACAGTCGTACACAATAGTACTCGACCGCAGTAAGATCTTAAAATCATAATAAAGAGATATAAAGTTAATTGATTTCATTGTGACATAATGGCGGATCCAATATGGCGGGCATGAACTAGCAAAGATGTTTGAATGTTTTTTTTTTAAATCGAACACCTGACTTCAATTCAGTGACCCCAAAACCTTAATATAACCAATCTTATCAAGGTCCGAACATTTTTGATAATTCGTGTCCTCAATTTTAGATCCGCGATTTTGAATTTTAAAAATCTTTACCAGATTTCGATTAAGCGACCCCAAAAACCTAAGTAGCATACATTTAGTCAAAATCCAAACATTTTAATAATTTCTGCCCGCCATATTGAATCCACTATACTGAATACTTAAAATTCATTAGCAGATTTGAAATCAGTGACCCCAAGAATCTAAGTATCATCAATTTTATAAAGGTATTTGTAATCATTCATGACAGCCATATTTTATCCGCTATTGAGAATTTGAACCATCCAACAATAGATACACTAAACTCTCGCTTTGAGTCACCCCGTTTTCAGCCTTCCTGGAAATGCTGGCTCGCGCAGCTTTTCAGGGGAGCAGGGTGAGAGCAGCTGCGAAATTAAGTACAATGAAACACTTCGATAGCCCTCTCTTCTATAGCCATTCCGAGAATTGACGCCGCGCCGTAGGTAGGCATAACAAAAACTGTGCGTGGGCCGCGAGTCTGCGGTTGTCCCTCAGGCGAGCAGTCAAGCGTGAACAAACAAAGGCGGAGCGGGCTACAATGAGTTAGTTCACACTCAAGGTTAGCCCCAAAATCGGCGCTATGAAAGAGTATCCCTGCATATAGATATATATTCCAATTGGAAACGAGTTAAGCGGCCCTCACTGTTTACCTTTCGACCCCCTCCCCTCCCCAACCCGAAATCAGTCCAAGCTTATTTGAAGGCAACCCCCGGCCATTAACTGAAAGCAAGAGTTTGGTGTAAACAATTTTAATCAAGGTGCAAACTTTATAAACAAAATATGTCTTCGATATTGGATCCGCCATTTAAAATTTTCAAACTAACATCAGATTGGAATTCAGAGATATAAAAACAAAATTTTCAAGAATTCCATGAAGGTCTACAAATTTTTAATGATTAAGGAGCCACTAACAAAAAAGGGCTATATAGTCCAGGCATCTGATACTTTTACACCGTATTAAGTAGGTAATACGCGTTTTTTTGGATTTTAGAGAAAAATGTGAAACATCAAAATTAAACTAGAGAAAATTCTGAACATTTCAGAATTTCTTTACAAAAAAATGATAAGTTAAATTGAAGTAGACGCAGTTTCGAGTAATTCTGACAAAATGTTATTTCAAAATACTTCACTTCTCCGTAAAGCTACATAAGAGGAGCAAGATTAAAATTTGCAGGGTAGGAAAATCTGGGTAAATCTAAAAAAACATAATCTTCTAGTCTTCATAGATCAAGAGTTATGACTCTTTACAGAAACATAATTTTTTCGCTATTTTGAGCTATAGCCATCAGAGCTTTTTAAAACTGCTCATTTCGTACACATCCTACAGAAAAACCACTAGTAAATAAATGATAGAGGAATAAATTCTGCATAAAACCAATAGAAAAACAATGCTTTAGCTAATATAGGTCACGAGTTATGATCATGGAACTTTTACTCTTTCCATTCAGAAGGATTTGCATGTACACCAAACTCGCGCTTTCAGTCAAGTGCCGGGAACTGCCTTCAAATGGCCTTGGACTGATTTCGAGGGAACAGAAACGTAAACAGTGTGGGCCGCCTGACTCTTTTACAATTGGAATATATATATATATATATATATATATATATATAATGTCGCAACCGCTGTCGCCCTAATCCCCTGAAAAAACTGCGTGAGCCAGCAGTTCTGGGAAGGCTGAAAACAGGATGACTGAAAACAAGAGTTTGGTGTACTGGAAAATGTACTGTGATCGTATTTAAGCATTATGGTGTGATGTATGCATTTGTAGTTCTAAATATTTCTTGAAAGAGTCATAACTCTTGATCTGTGACGACTCGAAGATTATATTTTTTTATATTTACGTAGAATTTTCTGCCCTACAACAGGTTCTAAAGTACAGATACAAAATTCAGAATGGGGTTTTTTGTCTCTTTTTTCTGAAATATGTAGGTTCTTTGAAAGAACATAACCCAGCACCTATTGAAGATAAAAGATTTTTCTTTCCCTCAAATTTCTTAGAATTTCATTTAGTTGAATGTTGGTGTTAAGCATTTTGCTATAAAAGGCTCTGGATCGGGTCAGTCTACGCTAACACGATTTTTGGAACTCTTTTAAAAATACCTCCGGGACGCTCGGGTGACATTTCTAGAATACTTGGAATTTTAATCAGGACCCCTCATTTACCCGTTTTAGCAAAAAAAACGCGCATTACCCACTTGATACGATAAAAAGACCTTTTTTCGTACGAGGTCTGTACTAATATTAAAATTAGCGCGGATAAGAATTGACTGTCAGGATATTTTCAAAAAATTGTTAGAATCGAAAATCTGAAAGATGGCTTTCAAAGAGAATTTCATAGTGTATCTTTTTTGTCAATGAATAATTGTTGTCGAAATTTTTGTTTTCAAAATATTCAAAGAAAATCTCATTTTTCACCAAAACAATTTAGTTGATTTTTTTAGTTCTACTCTCTGAATCTTTGGCGGGTTTTTATTTTTTCTTAAATTTGTATGCAACATTCTCCAGTACATTCTGCAACTGTAAGGATATTCAGAAAGTTCAAACAATATTTCAGGGACGCTTAAAAAATTGTCAAAAAAAAGTTTCCTAAAATCTCGGATTCAAACAGGGGTAAGTGAGGAAGTTTTTAAATATAATCTCGTTAGGTAACTTAAGCCGAGAAATTTGGTCCCTAGAAGCCTAAGAAATTCTTTGGAAAGACTTAAAATCCAACTATTAAGGATGTTTTAAACAAAAGAACTATGAGCTCTAAATACCGGAGAGGGCAAGAAAAGGCTCGAGTCGACCTATGCAGGGCCGAATATGTTTGCAAGAAGATGTGTCAAAATATCCGCCGAAGGTTGCCAGAAATTTAAAACTTTTGAACAAATTTCATTGACTTCTAAAAAATAACTTTCTCGCTTTGAGTTTTCGCAAAAGATCATATTAAAAAACTTCCCCACTGACCCCTTTTTTCATCAGCGATTTTGAGAAACTTTTTTTTTAATTCATTGTGAAGCTCTAAAACATTTTCTAAACTTTGTAAACATTCTAGCACTCGTAGAATATTCTAAAAATGTTGCATAAAACTGCCAAATAAAAATATCAAAATCCGCCAAAGATTTGGCTAGTAGAATTCTGAAAACCGACTATATCTTTATTACGCAAAATGACATTTTCTTTAAACAACTAAAAAAGGAAAATTGTCACAAAAAAATTTATTCACAAAAAAGACGCTCTGTAAAACAACCTTCAGATTGTTGATTTAAGCTATGTTTTGAAAAAATCCTGACGGTTAATATTTATTGACGGGAATTCCGCTATAGGCCCTTGTGGTTGGCAAGCCCTCAATTCATGTGGTCCAAACCTTCATCAAGGTCCAAACATTTTGATCATTCATGTCTGCCATATTGGATCTGATATTTTCAATTTTAAAATAACATCAGATTAGAATTCAGTTATCCCAATAACCTAATTATCTCTTAGTTTATCAAGACTCCAACTTTTTATTAATTTCTGTTCGCCATATTGTATTCCTCGTCTTGAATTTCGGAAATCCGGCATCATATTATAGTTTAGCGACGCAAAAAGAAAATTCTTTTTATTAATCCGGCAATTATAATTTCCATGTTACAATGTCAGACAAGGAAAATGGTGAGAGAAATCCTCAAAAAAGCGAAAGAAAGAAGATTTAATTATTCAGATCTACTTTGGAAAGTAGCCAAAAAATATCGCTCAGTAAGTCAACAGATAAAACTAATTTCAAAGATTCACAAATTATTATTCGTGAACTTAATTTGAACCTAGGTCGTACAAAATGAGGAACCAAATTCAAAAAATAAACAGGTAGACAACATATTAGATAAAATCCAAAAATTGTGAAAAAATTTTACAAGACATTTACTAGCAATAATCACCCAGTGGGCACAAAGTTTAGCGACGTCTTTACGACATCGTTACGACATCTTTACGACAACTTTACGACATCCTATGTCCATGTCGTTAAGGTTTCTTTACGATATCGGAAATAAGTCGTATGATCCGGCGATGTCTTTACGATATCGCAAAGACACCGTAACGACATGGACATAGGATGTCGTAAAGATGTCGTAAAGATGTCGTAACAACGACGTAAAGACGTCGTAAAGACGACGCCAAATTGTGTGCCCACTGGAGAAATACTTGCTTCCATGTACATAGATTTCACGAAAAGTCAGAACGCCCATACGGAATTAGATCATAGCGTTAGATACTTTTGCAATAACACTCGCAAACAAAAAAATTACATAATAGTATAGGCAAACAAAGGGAAAGATGTGAAGCGCAAGGAAAATATTTAAAAGAAAACATTATTGATGTTAAAAAATTCGATGTATTTAGAAAGGCTATGGAAGCAATACATGTAGATCAAGCGAATTTCATGGTTTCAAGTATGCAAAACAGAAAGCGTTTACATGGCTTGTAAGAAAACAACAGTTTACTTTGAATAAGCATAGGTGTAATTTGACCTTGAAGTTTACTATAAGATTATGAAAACTTAAACAAGGTACAAACATCTATAAGAAGGGAAGGTGCTTAGGTGATAAACGTCTGGAGAAACCTTATTACTCGGGAAATGTTCCTTGTGGTACCCACAACAAAGATTGTCCCATACTAACCCTTACCTTATAGAAATTTTTGAGCCCCGACTCTCCAAAATCTTAAATTTTTACAATGTTTTATATACGTGCACTCGCATAATTAAAGAACGATTAGCTCAGGCTCGGAATTCTTTATGAAGGTGGTGCTTTATCAGAAAACATAGGTCAGAATCGTGCAGAGCAACCTCTAAAATATGAAAAAAGACCATTCACTACATTACCATAAAAAATTTGGTGGGAAAGATTAAAGATAAGTTACAACCAATCTAATCACACTTGGGGACCTTCTCTTGTAAGAGTAGTAGATTTTGAAAAAATTTAATGTCCATGAAAGTTATTTGTTTCAACAAGGCACATTCAGTAATGACCCTGAAACCAACGTGAAGTCATCGTGAAGGTCAAATTAAAGATCACGATTAAATGCCTCTCGTTGAAACAAGTAACTGCCATTGATATTAATTTTTTTAAACTGCTGTTCTTACAGGTGTTTGGACCTTCTTTAAATTTGGATTGCCTTAGAGTGACTTTCAAGGTAAAATTAAACCTATGATCTTATTACATGTGTGCACGTGAAATTTCCGGCTCTATAGATTTCCAATGTCAAAAAAAGGGATTACACTTTTTAAAAAGTTGACCTGAAAATTACCTTTAAAGTAATCGTCAAGGTCAAATGAAATACCACCATTGAATACATCGTTTAAAGTTACTTCAAAAATGACCTTGACCTCACTAAAAAATATTTTACACGAAGAAATATTCAGTGGTCCGGAACTTTTTGGATACGGATTCATTATTTGAAATTTACAAAAATGTAAAGAATTTACAGAGTTCTTGGAAACATTATACCAACTCGTACCACTTGAATATAAAAAATAATATCCTGCATGCAATAGTTCAGTTTATGATAAAAATTTGTACGCAAAAAGTCATAATTGTCATGTAGATAATAGTTACAATTGAGCCTCCCGCGATTAAAACGGGACACGCTCGAAATGTCTTGGATTCAGTTGGCATATTGGTTATTCTCGTTCTTGATTTTTTCAAGTCAGATTTTTAATTTATTTAAATTAAGATATGCTTGAATAAAATTGAAAATCCGACTTGAAAAAATCAAGAACCAGAATAACCAAGAGGCCAACTGAAACCAAGGCATTTCGAGCGTATCCCGTTTTGGTCGCGGGAGATTCAATTTTAACGTAAATAATAGATATCAAAATCAACGCCGAAACGGTCGATATTATCAAAATCAACAAAGCAACAATTATAGAGGCGGTTACGATGGTCATGGTAACCGAAACAATCGAAATCAAAGTATCATAATTAACGACACTATAATAAACGAAATCAAGTTTTCAAAAATAATATAAATAAGAATATTGAATAATAAGAAGAATATAATCGATAATGAAGAATCAGGTTATGATGCCCTCGCTTATCTACCTCGCAAGTATTAAACTAATCGCAATCAATGGTCGAATGGTCCCAATTCCTCAAACTCACCAGCGCAAAACAATAATCATTAAAATTGGCGAGGCTAAATGAATTTAAAAAGCAGCTATCTCTAAATATTTGCACAAAGGTTTATTGAACAAAGAAAATAATGAAATAATAACCTTTGATAAATGTCCAGTAATACAGATTAAAATCCATAATATAAAAACTAAAGCATTAATAAAAACTCGAAGTGAAGTAATCTGTGTTTTAGAATCTTTCGTTAAAAATACAGTCTCTTTGGTTTTAGTGATCCCCCACTTGATGTTTCCGAGAAATGACGTCACGCGGTGAATATTTCGAGGACTTTGGATTAAATGTCACGCTCAGGCCCAAAATTGACATTAAGTCCAGGTTTCACTGTATTTGTTAACAATTTTTAAAGCGCAAATTATTCTCAATAATAGGAACAAGTATAGTATAGGAACAAAGAATTTATAATTGGGTTCGATTTATTGGCAAGATTAAGAAGTAAAATTGATTTTGATGAAAATACAATAGAATTGGAAGATAAAGAAAAAACTATGTATAAAGATTTAATTTATGGACGATGATCCAAAAAGAAAACGTTTGATTTTTTTTTTATCACACCATTAAGCCGTTTCCCTTTCGGGGTAGGCGTGACTCACTCGGTAGGGGAAAGGAGTAGTATGTGGAAGGGATAGAGATTTTTCAGATTGATCCAGAATTCTCGTGCTATTTAAGTAAATAACAAGTTCGTTCCGCAACACTGCTTCGACCCTGGTTGCTGATCAATCTCTCTAGCAGACGCCCCAAGCGAAGAACGTCACGAAGTCGTTATGTAAGGTTCCCCACTTGGGTCCATTAGTAGCCAAGGTCTTTGTTTCAGGCGTCATTTACTCTACTGACACTCTTTTTATTAACTATTTGCCGCCATACTTTCCTGTCCTAGCATATTTCTCCAGCTTCTTTTATGTCCATGAATTTTTCATGCAGGCTCTCGTGTTTCGAGCATGCCTCTGGGCATGCTGCCATTTACTTTACCTTGATACACTTGTTTCGTTAGTCGTTCATTTGGCATTCTCTCAACATGTCCGAACCATCTTAACCGATTTCTTTCGCATATGTCTACTAGCGTCTCTTCTGCACCACATTCTTTTAGAATTATCTCGTTACTTACTTTTTCCATCAGGGTTTTCCCGCATATTATGCGCATGACATGCTCATGTCAATTGAGTTAATTTTACTCTTATCTTTTTCTTGATAAGTCCATGTCTCGCTACCGTATAGTACTGTCAGTACAAATATAGAATTATGTATTGCCATTTTAGCTTTATTTGATATATTTTTACGTCTGATAAGGGGACCTGCTCTACCAATAACCTTCTTACCTTCATTTATTCGTCTATCTAATTCCTCATCTATCTTACCGTCGCTAGTAAATAAGCTACCAAGGTATCCGAACTTATCAACTTGTTCAATTCTCTCATCATTTAATAAAATATTGCATAGTGTTTTCTCACTCTTTCCTTCGAACACCATAGTTTTTGTTTTATTTGCGTTAATTTTGAGGCCCAAGCTCTTCATGCTTGCATCTAGTTTATTCAACATTCTGTGTAGGTCTTCGATAGACTCTGCCATAACAACCTTATCATCTGCGAACGCTAACCCATGTACCCTTACTGTTTCGAGATCCACACCCTCTTCGTCGAAGAGAGCCATTCTTAAACACTTGTCCATAAATAATATAAATAACCATGAAAACATAACGCATCCTTGTCTAACTCCTTGAATAATATCGAAACAGTCACTCAGTTTCTCAATCACTCTTACACTTGCTTTTCTACCTGTATATATTATTTTTATAGCTTGTGGGATCCATGCATTGACTCCATACTCTTTTAGGACTTCCCAAAGTTTACTTCTATCTACCTTGTCAAAAGCTATTTCTAGGTCAACAAATGCACAGAAAACTTTCTTTCCTACTCTCAAACTTTTTTCGGTTATTTGCCTTAAGCTAAATATTTGATCCGTACATGGCGTTCCTGGCATAAACCCACTTTGGACTTCCCAAATCTTTGCTTCTGTTATTTTCATTACCCCACGATTACGTATTTTTGAATATATTTTACTTACGGTGCTCAATAGGCTAATCCCTCTGGAATTATTGCACTCGCTTTTATCTCCCTTTCTCTTGTATATTGGTACGATAATCGCTTCTTTCCAATCGTCTGGGACGTCTCCCAGCTCGAAACATAAATTTATCAATTCGCACAGTCTATGTGGTATGCACGCGCCACCGTGTTTAAGCATTTCAGCGTTAATACCGTCTACCCCGGCAGCCTTACCGTATTTCAAGTTCTTAATTATGTCCCTAACCTCAGTGACACAGACTTTTTCAATTTAGTTTTCCATCGCATCGTGTTCAACATCGCATTTGTGGTGTCCTATAGCTTCATCTCCAAATTGTCTCCTAAAATAGTCTCTAAAAGCCCCTAGTATTCCGTCTGCATCATATACCATTTCCCCCTACTATTTCTCATGTTGAAAATTTCTGCACTTTTGTTTTCTTTCATTTTTTTATAAAGTAGTTTCCTGCTTCCTTCAAAGTCGTTTTGTATTTTTATCTCTTCTTCTGCTCTAATTGTATCTTTACTTTCTTTAACTAATCGTTTAAGTATCCTATTTTCGCGTCTATAATCATTTCTACGTCTATTTCTTTCCTCCTTGCTGAGACCTGCGATGTTCAAAGTTCTCTTGTACGCTTCTCTTTTTGCTTTTTGGGCAGCCTGAATTTCATCATTCCACCACGCATCACCAGAAATTCTTCCTACAACTGAGGTACCACACACTTCGATCGTACATCTAACAAGAATATCCCGTAACATTATCCAGGCGCCCTCTATATCTTTGTTTTTCATACGGTCCTCCCATGTTGCCCTATCTATGATTTCGATTATCGTATTTTGGAAATCTATTCGCACATCCGGTTTCTGTAGGTTCTCAATTTTGATTCGCGTTTGTTTTGCTTTCTTGGTTCTCTTTTTTCTCCATCCCCGACCTAAGTTAATTTTTGAGATCAGAAGGTAAGGATCAGTATTGCATTCAGGACCCCTCATGACTCTTGTATCTTTGACTAACTCCCTTAGTCTTTCATCCGCAACAACAAAGTCAATTATACTGCGGCTATTTCCTTTAGACCAGGTGTACATGTGGATCATTTTATGCCTAAACCAAGTATTTGTAATAAAGAGACCCCTTTCTAAGCATAAAACAACTAATTTCTCTCTGTTATAGTTTGTTCTTGAATCCCCAAAATTACCTAATACTCTTTCTGCATCCTGATTTTGGATGATGACCCAAACGTTCATGTCTCCTAGTAGAATCAGTCTTTCACCATGTTCGAAAATGTTTATTGTGTCATTTAAAGTGTCCCAGAAGGCGTCTTTTACTTCTCTAGGATCACTATCAAGCGTCGCTTAGCATGCTATAATACGAGGGTGGATTGATAAGTTTCCGGCCTGACCAAGAAAAACAACGTTTTTAAGAATTTTTTTTTTTATTTTTCAACATAATCTCCTCCAAGGCTGAT
>NC_046660.1:39124721-39125240 GCF_010883055.1 Belonocnema kinseyi | reverse complement strand
AGCTATCTAAGGATGGTACTATAGAACGCCACCTCAAGGTAGGCCTAGTGGCGCCATCTCTTGGTCAGGCCGGAAACTTATCAATCCACCCTCGTAAATAGTCTTATGATTCCTACTTTCATTCTAGCCCACAGCAGTCTGGGAGACACGAGGCCATGGTCTCCGAGATGCTGTTTTGCTCTTTCATTCAAAATGAGACCTACTCCTTGTTTACCTTGAGATCATTTACTCCCCTAGCATTCCAAACACCCAGTCTCCAATCGTCGCCTGAAACATGACTTTTAGATTTTCCGTGTGCATGCCTTTGGTCATTAAAAGTTCCAGTCCTTTCCGAGATTGTAGTTCTAACGTCAGTCCGACCAAAAACTTCAGTTAATAAGGGAGGGTAGGGAGAGGCGGGAGTTGTAACTGGAACCGAGAGAGTCGTCTTGGGTTTTTGTTTTTAATTTCATGCTGAGAAGGTCACCAGCCTTCAACAATATATATCTTTTTTTTGTGTGTTTATTTTAGGCCTACATC
>NC_046660.1:39121576-39124711 GCF_010883055.1 Belonocnema kinseyi | reverse complement strand
CCGGTTTAAAATCTCGGCGTTATTTTTAGATTGTAGGTTTAAATTTCTTTTTTTTCTTTTTTTTATCATATAATTATAATGAATTGCTATGAATTACTTATCTTTAGGTACGTTTTCGGATTTCCTAGTAACTGCATATCGAAGCACAATTTTAAGAAAGTGCATTTATACCAAATTTAAAATGTTCTATTTGGCTTTTTCCCCAACCGAGTAAATAAAAAACCGCTCTCTATTAGAGAGTCTTTTCGATAAAACAGTTGAATTTTCAACAATATAGATAGATTTTCACTTGAAAAGAAAATGTCAACCAACTAAAACAGATCAAGTTTCAACCAGACACTTGTACCCCTAATCAAAAGAATTGATTTTCCACCGAATAAAAAGAATTTTTAAACGAAAAGGATGAATGTTGACAGAATTGTCGAATTTTGAAAAAAATTCTTCAGTTTTGAGCCAAGTAATACAATTTTTGACAAAAAAAAGAACCATTGACAACAGATTTCATTGTGTGCGTCGCGACTAAAAAGAATAAGTATGCACACATGTATATACACACACACACACACACACACACACACACACACACACACACACACACACACACATATATATATGTCTTTTTCTTGTGTGTTTATTTTAGGCCTACATCTTTGAATATACAATAAAAAGCGAAATTCTCAAACAGAGAAATATTTGAGTCGTTTAGGGAAATATTTAGTTGTGAGGAAGTTCACTCTTATTCAGCCGAAGAAATAAATCATATTGAAACTTATGATGATACCCAAAATCGATTCGCAGTAACCGATGATGAAGAAAAAGTAGCTCAATGCACTATACCAGAATGAAATGAAAAAAAAAGATTTTTCAAACTAATACAGCAATATTAAATTATCTTCTTGTAAAGTTCAGGTAGGATACTAAAAAAACACGCGAATTAAAAAATTGACGACAAAAGACCGTTCTTGATACGAAATTATACTGTGCCTGTATTTCTCAAGGAAAAAGTGAATAAGGAAATTGGAGCAGTGCTCGAATTAGAAATTATTTATTGATCGAACAGCGCTTATATAAAATAAACATTTTTTTATGAATATAAAATTAACTTTTCAGCAGATAAATCAGGGTATATCTTGAAGAAATCTGAACTTCACCCGATTGGCGATTTCCCCCTTCGGGGCGTGATCCAGTAATCAGTCCGTATAACACAGATGTTATCATACAAGATTGTGCATTATAATTCAGTTGTACGGGAATCTCTCTTTTTAATGGTTTTCAAATATTTATATATTATTTGATACACATTTTATTGTTTATTATTTGTCATTGTTACTTACGTGTTTAACATTGACAACAATTGGTGTTTAATACTTCCTGTTTCCCATTTAAAATTATTCCTTAAAAGATAACCTAATATAAATCTTTATTCGAAACGAAGTTGATTAAAATATTTAGTTTTACATGGTGATCGCTGAAATAATGACAACTTTGAGTCATCGAAATGTTGTAATTTCCTCTTTAATAATACGTTTTGTTTCGGAAGATTTGCATCAAATGTTTTGAAATCAATAAAAAAGGCAAGGAAATAACTTCTGCGTGTACCGCTATTCGCAGTACTAATAAAATGTCCAGAAAAAAACGCTAACTTTTGAACACCCTGCAATATTATCATGAAAACTATTTCAAATTTCTTAGAAAATCGACAATTTAACTTTTAATCGCACAAAAAAAAAAGATAAAATTTCCATTTCTCGATAAAACTATTCAAAATGCGACAAACAATAAATTAACAAAAATTGTGCGCCCAATAAATATCTCCAAATCTGTTATTATTTTCTTTTTCAAAGGATCAGTATTATTTTTTATATAAAAAGACAGTATTAAAAACAGAAAAATAAAATCATTGACAAGCGGCACATTCTACGAAAAAAATTATTAGATCAAAGCTGTTCACCTAAAAGACAGGTACAAAGTTGTCGGTCACAATGTTTTCATAGTATGCGTAGTTTTTGTTTCAGCCATGAAAATAACATTCAAATCAAAAACAAAAATTTTGCAAAAACGACTCAAGATACAAGAAATAAAGAATCGCAAAAAATAATATTAGAAATGAATTTCCTTTTTTCCTAAATGACACAAGATAAGAAAAAAATTAATACACAAAAGTTGTTAAACTAAAAAGCATACAAAATGTTCCTTCCTAAAAGAAAAAAAAAGTTCACCTAAATTACAGTAGACGTTCAACCAGTTTGGCGACAGGTTGTGTCTTTAAAATCTTGCCAACCTGGAAAAAATATTTTTAATTAATTAAAAAAAAAAATTTAACAATTTTTATAAATTTCACGTCTTATCATTTTTGTAAATGTGACATAAATTTATTTCTATATATATTGAATCATTAATTTTATGTGTTTCGGACTTAAAATATTTGGAATGAACTTTTTGTAAAGATTTTGACTGTAATAAAATATTTACCGAAGAGGGTCCAAACTCAGAACCGAAACGTTTAGCTAACATTTGTTTGTTTTTATTGTAACTGACCTTTCCAATCGACAACTGATTGAGTGATCTGACATAAATACAAGTTCGAGACTGATTTATCAACATTAAACTAAAAATATCAGTTTTCCAAAAAATAGTCGAATGTGCAACAAGACAGATGAATTTTTAACAAAATAGTTAAATTTTTCGAGCAAAAAAATTAAGTTTTGACGAAAATTTTGAATTTTTAAAATAAAATTTGCAATATTATCCAAGAAAGTAGCCATTTCGACTAAAATATATTAATTTTTGATCTAAAAAGGCAAATTAAAAAAAAATAGTTGATTTTTCGTGCAAAAAATTCGATTTGACTTTTTAAGATTAAAATATGAGTTTAAAACAAGCATTTTAATTTTGTTGTTGGAAATCGGGTCAATAAAATTTACAATTTCTTGATACAATTTCCAGATTTAATATATCTGGTTCACTCGCGTTCTAGGATGTAAACCCTGTCGAGAACAAGCAAGTGTGCGTATCACGCTGGGCATATTAGTGGGGGTATACGAGGGTGGATTGATAAGTTTCCGGCCTGACCAAGAGATGGCGCCACTAGGCCTACCTTGAGGTGGCGTTCTATAGTACCATCCTTAGATAGCT
>NC_046660.1:39112823-39121476 GCF_010883055.1 Belonocnema kinseyi | reverse complement strand
TAATCGAAGCTGTAAATGGGTATTTTGAGGAGCTTGACGAATCATTCTATAGAGATGGCATTACTAGACTAGAACACCGCTATGAGAAATGTATCAGTCTTGAAGGAGATTATGTTGAGAAATAAAAAAAAAATTCTTAAAAACGTTGTTTTTCTTGGTCAGGCCGGAAACTTATCAATCCACCCTCGTACTACCCAGGTACACCGGTGCAAGTGGAAAATCGCCCTGCCAGTTCCAACAATCAGTTTATAATTTTGTAATAATTGATTCGCTAATTCTAAATTCGCAACCTTTCAATCTCAAAAACAACAGGCATATGCAACTTTTCTTTAAATAACTAAAACTGTAATTTGCTGAAAGCATCTAGTGAACATAATTATTGCAGTTGAATGATATTATCAATACATAAAAGATAAATACTATGAAGGTGAATAACATGAAAATTCTGTTATTTTGAAACCGGATTAGTTATGTCCCTCGGACGTTTAAAAGCTTTTTGTTGTCCGTGTCCTTGAGTTCGGCTTAAAGACGAAAAATTCCATCTTAAAAACAAAAAATTAAGTCTCACTGGCGGCAAGGGTCGAAAATCACAAAAACGTTTTGTCAATAAATGGTAATCTTGAAATGAATCAGATAAAGCAAAAAGTGAGAAAGTCAACTTACTGAGCAAATTTTTAATGTCAAGGTTAATTCGGTATAAGAATAGAACGGATTTAGAATGGCAAAAAGTGTATAGGAACATAGTAAGTGCGAAATTCGTTCATTTTGACAAGATTCTTTATGAAAAGAAATGTCAATAGATATGTTTTTCTGGCCTGTATAAGGAATTTAAATGATTATATACATACATATACCTCCCGATTTATCGCGACTTATTCAGCAATTTCTGATGAAAAACGGTCTTCCACATCTTCAGCAGCTCGCCTGCAGTCCTGACTTAGCTCTCGGTGAATTGTGGTTGTTTCCCAAAATTGATTAACGGATTTTTAAAAGAAAAAGGTCCTAGTTAATTTCAAACGTTTATTGAAAATAATTTTAGACGTTTCAGATTAAAATCAACTATGCAAACAAATCATTGGCTTTGATAATTTTTTAAAATTATATATTATAATTGATTTTGAATGATACAAATTTGAAAGATTAAAAAATGAAACGAAATCCTTTTTGAACTTTCTATATATGCTGTTAATTCAAGACGATCACATTTTATACGAACATGGAACATGAAATGGTTCAATTTTAAGAATACTCTTAAATTTAAGTTATTACCAGAAAAAAATAATCAACGCATTTAATTTAAAACTTTTTCATGATTGTCTGACATTAGAAATTATCACTTATTAGGTGAAGTTATCACTTGCATGCGGTTAGATAGATACACCTTTAAGCTTATGTCGTTATGACATCGACGCCAAAAGTTGGCGGCGATTTTATTTAATCTGATAAATGACCAAAAAATTACACTGTTACTACGTTTAAATAAAAAATCAGCACGTGTATTTGAAATTTCGACTATACAGATGAAAATTCAACTGCGTGTAATTAAAATTTCAGTAAAGAGACAAAAATGTATTCGGCACAGCTAGTGAATTTCAAAGTAGATATAATTTTGCAGAGCAATGAATAGGTTTTATTTAAGATTTTCTAATAATAAATTCATTAACTATACTCCAAGAATTCTTATAAGGAATAGTAAGTTATTTCGTAACTTTGTGCTGTAAGATCCATGAGAACAATAAAGTGAATATAATATTTAGAAAAATAAGCAGCTTTGGAGAAGAAAAATAAAAGGTACCTCAAAATTATATTACCATAATTTCTCGTCTGTTTACATCAACTTTTCGATACTCATTTTTGTGATCATAGCCTGAAAGAGCAGACAGTCGTTAATACCAATAGTATGAATGAAATGTTCTCATTGTGATAATATTACTTCAACGCACCCTTTGTTTCCATTCTTAAAAGCTGCTTCATTTCTTAAATATTATATGTATGTTGTTTATTAATTTAATGGATGCCATGCCACAAACAAGGAGTCGTGGGATTTTGTCACATTGGGATCTGCCTTCGGAGGAAGTAAATCGCGCGTAGGTACATTCACATACCTGTTTATTATTTTTCAATTACAGTTGATTGTATCTTATTTCAATTCTCTGAATGAACGAGATTTCAACCACAGAAATAAATGAAAAGTGGTTACACTTTTAACATATTTCTAACAGTGAAGATCAAATTCACCCGAATGGACAGATTATTATGATCTTGAGAGTCAAATGATCGCTGGAACAAAATCACTTCTTTCTTTGCCATTATCTTCCCACTTTTATCTGTGAGAGTATTTGTATACTTAACACCTATAGCATTTTTTGTGCTTGGATCAATCAAAGCCTTTGTTACAAAAGCACCGGTCTTCATAAACAAATTAGATCTTTTTCCTCTAACGGGCCGAAGAAAAGCTTCCTTGGTACTTTAGCAAAATCCATTTTCGGATGTTTTCTTCAAATTAATTGACCCTGACTGTGATTCCGCGCTGATATTTAGAATTTTCTTAGAATCTGCAATTTAGATTCATTTATTAAATAATTTTGGGAAATCTAATTTACAAATCGCAAACTATGGTTTGGCATGCATCCTTATTAGTGTTTTTTTTTCAGATTTTTTAAAGTAATGCAATAAATTTTTGTAACTTCAAATAAGATTCCCTGATTTTTCCCAAACATTAAAATCTTCTGGATTTCCTCTAACGTACAGCATGAAGTTAATTGTGCTTATTTCACCCAATACCTATACAAAGACAATTTCTTAAACTTATGACAAATTTACTTAAATTTGAAACCCTATTATATCATCATGAAAAAGATACTTGGCATATACGATTTAATTAGTTTAGTTTAATGATCCGCGGTCTGAACCTGTTAACTGACATTTCTTTCGACATTGATTGTTTTGTATTTTCTGGAATTATTGTAAAAAATTACAACAAAATTGTTTTTAAACCATAATATACATGTACTTATATTGTCTTGATAGATTGATATATCTAGAGAGAGGATTAGAGTTTCTGCGAAGTTAGCTGTCTAGCATTTAAAATTTGATTATTTCTAATTGAAATCATTTTAACTAGATGCTTTGAAAAAAAAACCCTTCAGAATGAATTTTTTTTATTAAAAAAATGTATTTGGGAAGAAGTTGAAATAGTTCCATTTCTAATTTAAAGCATGCATAATTGAATAATTTCATTTTAAATTCAAGAATCTCGAACTTGAATGGTTTCAGATGGAAATTTCAAAAGAAGAAAATGTTAAAAGTTTAAAAATTGGATATCTTGCGATTAGAATTTTTTAAAAATAGAATATTTTAAGTTTAAAAGAATGAAAATTGTATTATATCTAACGCACTGTGTATGGTTACGGAATTTTCCGTAACTCTAGCTCCTTTTTCAGCTCGAGCAGGGACAGCATTAAGGAAAATATCTAATTGAAATCATCCAAAATTAAAAAATATAAAAGTAGAAGCTTTCACTTTGTATTAAATTTACATTTAAAGCGATTAAAATTTGACAATTATCAATTAAAATCTAAATTAAATGTTCCAGAGTAAAATATTATAAAATGCTAAAAACGGAAGCTTTGATTAAATTAAAAAAGTTATGATTTAACATGAAAATAAAATTATTTTTAAAAACCGTCGTAATGAAAAGCAATTTTAAATCGAAAATAAATTTTTAAATGGAAAACTTAGCGTTTATCATGAGAATTCAGAATTTCAAATAAAAAACTTTTATATTCAAGGCCTGGTTCTCAAATCTGATCTTTTTTGAGGCTTGAATTCGATTAATTTTTCATTGCTTTTGTAAGACTAAAATTGAATTAGATTAGTTTAAAAAAGTATAACTGACAATTTGAAAACTGTTGATTTATAAGGAATAAAGTATTTGAATAAATAAAAATGTTCAAGTTTTTGATTACAAAAAACAATTTTTCGCGACCGAATATATTTTTAGTCCTAAATGAAGTTTGGATTTGTTTAAGTTTCAAATTTCTGGAATATACATTTTTTATTTTTTAATATTTCCCATTCAACATGACTTTTTATTTTGAACGTCTTTTACAATAAATTAATTATAAAATCTCAAAATTGAAATTTTTTTATTTTGAGCGGTGCGAGTAAAGGTGAGTTTATTTTTTAATTTTATCAAGTTTTTCGAATCAGTTTTTACGTTAAACGATAGTTTTGTAATTAAATGTAAATTTAGATTTCTATAAATTTAGAAGCCTTCAATTTTAAACATTGAATTCAGTTTTCAATTTCAAATCCTTTCTAGAGAAAGTGTCTAAATTAAAAAATGTTTAGTTTCAAGGTTTGAATATTGACGGATTCTGATAAACAAATTTTTAAATTTTAAATCATTCAATTTTAAACGCTTTTATTTATAAATGATACAAACTGAATTTGTTTTCACTCCGTTCCAAATATTCTTCTTTTCCAAAATTTTTCCTGTTTGAAATATTTGGAATTGGAATATTTTACATTCAAAATCATATCATATATTTTTCTTCAATTTTAAATGCTCTCAAATCCAAATGATTAAGAAGAAAGAACGATCTAGCCAGAGTTTTCCGCTTCCTAGCACTAAGATGGACGAATCTGCCTGATAACAACTTTTCCGCTCGTAAAAAAATTGTTTAATCCAAACTTTACAAAAAAAATGGTTGAAAATTAAAAATAGATCTGGGTTCAAAATATTTTTAATAATATTCTTAAGAAAATCTACATTTCATTCGCTGATTTCAAAAAGTCTATTTGCAATTAAGCATCCTGCTGACCCAGCTCCTACAATAATGACGCTATACTCTGGCGGATCCTTATCTATATCCTTAACAAAAATCGTTTAAAAATATTTGACAAGCTTTTAAGTATGTAAATCAGGGTATATTCTGAAGAAATCTGAAATTTGCCTCATGGACGATTTGCCTTTCTGCTGCGTGAATCAGTAATCAGTACAAGTTGCATAGATTTTATACAAGATTGCGCATGATAAATCAGTTTTAAAAAGAATCTCTTTTCTTAATGCTTTTTTATTATTTATATGTTCCCGCGTGGAAAAGGTTTAATGAGTGAACCATGGCTCAACATTTCTCAGCAATAATTTTAGAAGAAGATTACTGTAATTAGATTTTGCAAAATTGTTTACTAGGAATATCATTTACGTAACTTTGTTTGATTTTTCAAGGTAGTTGTTTAAGAGAAATATACTTTCATTAGCCCTGAAAAATTTTTGAAGCCAGACATAATTAAGTCCATTTTTTACCAGCATTTTTGAAGAAACATATTCTTTTATTGGCATATGCGGAATTGTTTAAGGGACGAAACTTAGTTCATTGTTCTCGTCTCCTAAAGGGATTTTGGAATAAAAAGCTCTTATTACATTAAACTGTGCGAAATTTTTGAAAATGGAACCGATTTACTCATTTTTTTTCTTGTTTTCCTTTCAAGAGGATTATTAAGGAATATTTTTAAAAACTTCTTATTATTTACGTAATTCACTCAATTTTTCTCGCTTTTTTAAGACTTTCATTGAGAAAAATTTACTTTTTAGTGAGGTTCATAAGCCTCTGAGAGTTCAAAATTTTTGTTAATTTATCATTCTTTCAAAAAATAGTTTTAATAATCTTTCGTCACAACAAACTATACTTACTAGAGTTTTTCGATTAAAATTTACACAGTGTTTCATCCATAAATTCGGGATGGACAGTCAAATATTTTTCATAAGCTTGGCTAGATATCCGGAATTTTCGAGACAACTAATAAGTACCCTTTTTTAACTGTCATCATTTTTAGGGGCAACCAGAAGCAGTCTCAATGTATACTTTTACACCTGCAGTTTTTACCTACGGTTGTGCCATTGTTCTGTGATAATGACCAAAGAGTTTATATTCAAGAATCAACTCCTATTTCGTCATCATACAATTATTATTACAATGGGACCAAAATTGCAAGACACATGTTCTGAAATTGGTATTTCCTCATCGGTATCTTTCAACCTTCTCCACCAATTATCTTATTATACTTTTATATTGCAAAATTAGCTTTTATTTTTTTTTATAATAATGCAATGGAATAAGCGCGGGTCAGCATTGCAAAGAACTAACACAACAATGGGACAAGCGTGGACACAAGTTGCAAGCCGTATGTTCTGAAATTGATATTTCCTCATCTAGATATTGCAACCTTCTCCACCAAATGTCTCATTTTAGTGTTATATTTCAGAATTAATTTCATTTTGTTAGTATAATAATACAATAGGACAAACGTGGGTAAACATTTCATATATATGAAACACTATAATTGGACAAGCGTGGACGAAATTTGCAAGACCCCCAATTCTAAAATTGATAGTTCCGCATCGGGATCTTGAAACATTCTCCATCATTTGCCTTATTATTATGTAATATTAATGAATTAGCTTTTATTTTCTTAGTATAATAATACAATGGAACAAGCGTGGGTAAACATTGCGAATATAAATCACTACAATAGGACAAGCGCAGAAGAAAGTTGCAAGACCCAAGTTCTGAAATTGTGATTTCCATATCGGCATCTTCAAAGCTTCTCTACCAATTTTCTCATTATTATGTTATATTGCAGAATTAGCTTTTATTTGGTCAGTTTTAGGATACGCGAACAATTAAGTAAATTCTAATCCTTCAAAGTATTTTTTTACACTAGTATATTGATAAATCGATCAAATTTACGATAATAATGTACCTAATTAACAATTTTGCAAATTCCAATAAAAGCAATCTTTTTCCAAAATTCTTCTAAAAAATTGTGTGAATGATGTTGCTTTTCAAAATTTCGTAAAATCCAATCAAACCTGTGGAAAATGAAGAAAATAGAAATAACTTGTGTAGATCTTCTTGGATTTCACAAAAAACAATGAAATTCATTTTTTGTAATTCTCTTGTAAAATTAAGTGAATTATATCCATATATACAAATTTGGTAAATCCGAAAATTGTTTTCGATATTTTTCTTGCCCTGCTGAGCAATTTTCAGCCATAGTTCACTTATTGAACCTTTTTTACGTGGGTTATATGATATATACATTATTATTTATTTTTTCTTATTTATATTTATATGCTTAACACTTCGATCAATCGACGTTGAATACTTGCCGTTTTCTTCTCAAACACTGTTTCTTAGAATATATCATGAAATAAATCTTTATTCGTAACAAAGTCTTTTAAAATACTTTTTTATTGGAAAAAATTCTGAATTTTACAGTTTTATTGCCAAGTTTTCCACTTTGTCTTGAGAAAATAAAAACAACTATATATGCATTATTAAAAAATAGCATCAAAAAATGTTGCGCACATATATTTTCCAAATTTTAAAAGGTGTTTATATCTTTATTTTGACTTCCAAATCCTTTTCTCTTATTATGAGCTTAAAAATTAATAACTCACCTAATAAATGTATTGTCTTTTTAGCGGGATAAAAAGGACAACGATTTTAATATAGGTAAAAATTCATTTATCCACGTTGATTCTAAATTATTGTCAATAAAAATCACTATTATTCAAGAATATTTTCCATAAATTACCTGGTGAAAATGGTTTTATTTTACTGAAATCTATCATAAATGCATTTCTTGGTCTTCGAATTTTTTATTTTCATATGCTTTCCGGTTACCCTTAATTTGATACAAACATTATTTTTTGCATTCAGGAAATTTCTTTGCCGTCGAATATTTCATTGTTTGAGAAGGTCGAGTTTTTGACAAATACCCTCAAATGAAGTGAATTGAAGCGAATTATAAATTACATTATTCGAAAGTTTCTTATTATAGTGATATTTTGCTTAATATGTCACCTGAATCTGAGACAACAAAATTCTTCTTCATTTAAATATAATTGTACTTTGTGGTACATTGTTTTTTTTTACTCAGAACTTCTATTCGTAATAATTCTACGCCTGTACTTGCTATCGAGTTTATGTACTATTGTTAAAGTAGGATCTCTATACGCCCAACTCTCGCGTTCAGTCACCCCATTCTCAGCCTTCCTAGAAATTGTGGCAAAAAATTCTACGTAAAAAAGTGTTGTCAGGTCATAGGTAAGGTGTGACCTTAATGAACGTATCAAGGTCATTCAAACTTCAATATAGTCTGAACATGTTTTCGCAAGCTAGATTCTGAAAATCATCTTCTTACCATACTTATTTACTTAAACAATATACATTGAACAGCGACTATTGAGTGACCTTGACCATGAACATCAAGGTCATATTAAGGTCACTCTTTGTTTTTGAATTGAAACAACTCTGTCTGACATCGGAAATCGAAACAACAGAATATTTTACATTCAAAAGTGTAGTCTCGTCACCTTGATATGACCTTGATGGGCAACACTAGATTTCTCGTTGGAAGTTACTTCAACAATGACCTCAATCTTCTCTAAAAAAAATTGTACCTAAGGATTTATTTGGCTGTCCCGGGACTTTTTGGACACCCTGTATATATTTGTGTGTCTGTTTTGTGTATTTCCTTCTATGGTACGAGGGTAGTTCAATAAGTCCTTAGAATGAAGTATAAAAACAATTTTTTTGGGGTAAATTTTTTTTTATTTTTCAACATAATCTCCTTGGAGCTC
>NC_046660.1:39094886-39112723 GCF_010883055.1 Belonocnema kinseyi | reverse complement strand
CCTGAACGTGGTTCGTCACTTATTGATGTACGACCACGCTTAAATTCATTTACCCAGTTATAAACCGTTGCTAAGGCAGAGGCAGATGTGCCATGAACTGAGACCAATTCATTTTTTATCTCTCTCATATGGAGTTAAACCCTTTAAATGAAAATGTTTGATTACCGCTTTGAACTCGTTTTTTTCCATTTTTCTTAACGAACAATTTTTTTTTCAATTGGTTATAAAAACACGTAAACTCAGAAGATGTGGACTGTGACTGCACCATATATCTAGTCGGGAGTGGTGCTGACTGAAAAGAGATGATTTGGAGCGATTCGCGCGCCATCTGTTGGTCATTCTAAGGACTTATTGAACTACCCTCGTATACAATTTAAATAAAATTAAAACCTTAATCCCGTCAAAAGGCCGAACATATCGCTGTTCCGCGGTAATGAATGAACATTTTGAAATGAAAAGGACACCGCGAGAAGTAGATCAATGAACATACTGTGCAAATTTGTAATGCCAAGATTAATGTAAGAAACTTTTTATTTTATCAATATTTATTTTTCCTAAATATGCATTGCCAAACAGATCACGTTATTGTGATATTTATCTTGTTTATTTCGAAACAAACGAAAATTATAAGCAACATCGTAAGTACGGAATTCGTTCATTTTAGGAGATTCGTGATGACAAAGCATGTCGATAGACGTATTTTGCTGGCTCTTATGACCAAATTAAATTACGATATTTATAAACACACATCCCTATTCATCGCCCAAAGTCTTTTCTTTTTTTTTCTAGCTGCTTTCCAAAATTCATTAACAGATTGTATAACTGACAGTTTGTGAAGCTTGAAAATTGTTTCTAAATAAACTTTTACCCATAATTTTAGGTTTCCTTCAGCAACATACACAGGCATCTACATAAAAAGGGCCTGTTTTTACAAATGTTTATTCAAGAAATTTCAAACAATTCATTTTAAAATTATTTAATTAAACAAATAATTGCTTTTTATTACTTTTTAACTATTATTTGTAATTGATTTTAAATTATGCATTTGGAAAAGATACAAAAATGAAAGCAAATCATTTTCAGACTTTCATATATGTTTTTAATTCAAGATGTTGCGATTTTACTTGATGCCAGTTTAAAATAATTTAATCTTGAAAGTTCTATACTAGACTGAAAGCTGGACAGAAAAAATCTGAGTTAAATTTTGTTGCATATACAATTTTCCTCTGTAGAAGTTTACCTGCTTTTAAGAAAAAGTTTATCATACGATGAAATGAAAGCTGTTGTCTGCTACGCCATTAGCCGCAAAAGGAAAACGGCTAAATATGAGTGAATTCGAGCTTCAAATCAGGCACCAGATTTTAAAAAAAAACTTTTTGCTTAGTTATTTATTATTTTTTAAATAATTAAACATGTATTTTTTGTGAGAATGGAAATAAAGAACTTGAGACAACAACTATCCTTTTTTTCGATCAAAAACGAAACACAAGAATAGAATCAATTTTAAGGTTGATTCATTAATCAAAATTCTTATACGATAAACAAGTTGCATCTTTAATTTATTTCCGATTTAAATTGCGTTTAAATATTCAGAATTAAAAAGTAATCATAATATAAAAGTATTTTCTTAACTTCAATTTAAAAATAGTTTCAGATATAATTTGTCTCGATGGAAATTGCGATCTCAGAACTTGTGAATTATGGTTAAGATATATGGTGAATATAACGACTTTTCGACTGAGTGTCAAATACTTCATTTTCAATCACGAAAAATATATTTTTATCAAACCACGATAAGTGCAATTATTTTTATAATGAAATTGTAATAATTAGAACGCTTAAAAAAATCTATTGTCCTGATTTCGAGACCGATTTAATTCACATTTCCGTGTACTTCGCCTTGCTGTCAACTACGTTTTTTCATTGAAAAATCATTCCGTGACAGTTCACAAACACAAAATCATCTCAGTTTCGTGTAATTCTTTCTCTCGATGAAGTTAATTTCTATTGTAGTGAATCTTTTAACCAAAATCGATGTAAATTTTATCTTTTGTTTTTTTCTGTGTGATAAGAAGGTTGAATTTTTTTGATTTAACAGTTTTAAAAGATTTAGAAAAGTTGTTTATATATTAAAGCTTTCTGTTAGAAAAAAGCTCTGTGTATAACCTGTATAAATTTACAGTTTACATGTACATAGAACATGAAATGGTTCCATTTCTAGCACATTATTAAATTTAAGTCCTTAATAGAAAAGTATTATCGAAGCATTAAATTTATAACCTTTCAATCATTTTATTAGTGGTTTAATAAGTAGAATTCTTTGGAACTTTAAAAAACTTATTCATAAAATCTAGGTAATTCTAAAATTTAAATTCTTATCGACGAAAAATTACTGCCAGGGTAAACTTAGAAGTTTATCGCAGTTCTATAAAAGTTATGACTGTTGTGTTAGTCTAAAGCTATTTTATGAAAATTTACCTTTGGTTTGGCTCTTTCTGAAACCTTTTATTAAACTAACTGGAAATACTAAAGGATTCTAGTAGAAGTTTTTCTACGTTTCTGCACGTGTGCAATGTGGTTTGTTTATTTGTTATGTGATAATGAACATGAAATCTTGAATGTCTGAAGATTTTGACATTAAGAAATAACAGAAGGTTAATTTCCTAATCAGCGCTCGAAAATAATTATAAAAATATGAAAAAATGTAGGCATGATTTTTATAGAATTTTGTGCTTTAATGGTAAAATTCTAACACCGTTTTTAACTTTTGTAACACTATGTGATAAGATTTTTTTTATCATCAATTAACGAGGCGTTTGAGTATGTTATTACTGTAGAATATTAACCCGAATGCGAAAATTTTCTATCTTTGCATTTTTCAGAAAGCAGGATTGAAATGTTTTATGACACATTGAACATTAAATCTTAAATAGGAAAGAGTAGGTTTATGGTGTCTATGCGGGGCATGGTGAGAATTAAATATAAAGGCCTTATTAGTCAATTTTTATATTAGCCTTTTTTCATAAAATAGCTATCTATGTTTAGAAAAATGTTGATTTGATACAATTTCCGTTTTAAAATAAAATTTTAAATAAAACAGTTTTGGCAAAAATCGATGAAAAAGTTTTTAACAGAAATTAAGTATTCAAAGCATTTTTTAAAATAATTAAAGCATGAAAAAGTTAGTTTTTAATAGATTAAGTATTTCACTAAACTTCTCTTATCATGATTTGTTTCTATAAGCGTTTTAAATACATTAAAATTAATTACATCTTATGATGTCAGACATGGGGCATGATGTCCCGCCTGGGCGATCCTATGTATTTCAGTAGAGGATAGGAGGTTATAACTAGTTTAGCTACATACTTTACTATCATTATTAAGAAAAAATTATATCAATGTTGAAAATGTATGGAATATTTTTTCGTCACATTACACTTTCCAAAATTATTATATTCTATCATTTGTATTTTACAAAACTTATACTCTTTAAATAAACAGCAGTAACATGACGGTCGCCATATCCCAGTGTAAGAGGTACGCTGAGTGAAATGCTACATCCATCCATTATTAAATGTATATTATTAAGATAATTTAAAATCGGTTTAGAGTAATACCATATGTTCCCTGATAATTCTTATAGGGTATGTAAATCAAAGTGGGACACTATACCCCACTCTTTTCTACACCCGGAACTATTGATCGTACAAAAAAATTAATTCAGTTTCAGAATCAGTGCCTCAAACTATATAATAGGATACGATACAAATCGAAATATAATGAATTTTATCAAATGTTGCTAAGTATTGTTTCCGCATGACCATTTTTCTTTTATCATATCACTACCTTTTTCGGCAATCATAATAATCGCAGCATTTGTGTTTCCTCTAATGACATTCGGCATGATAGAAGCATCAATTACACGTAAATTTGTAATACCATGAACGCGTAATTGTGAATCAACAACTGCTTCTGGATCTGTCTTGGGACCCATTTTGCAAGTCCCAACAGGATGATATAATGTGCGAGAATATTGTTTTATCACACAAGTCCAATATTCGTCAGAATTAAATTGATATGCAGTACAAGGAGGCAAAGACGTTTCATTGAACTTGAAGTTATTGTCTTTAAATGCTTTAGTATCAAATAATTTAAGGGCTTTTCGGACACCTTGAATCAACCGTTTCATATCTGAATCATCTGTAAAATATCTTGCATGAATTACAGGCGCGCCCCAGATAGGATCCGTCACATTAAGTGTAACATTTCCTTCACTTTTTGGTGTTAGTAGAATTGGAAAGACATAAAACTGATCGTAGTAAACAATACTATCACTGCCAGCTCCAAAAATGAATTGCATGTCAGGAGCCGTCTCAATTTTTTCATAGTCGGTTCTAAAAAATGCAGAAATAGTAGTGACACCTACATTAGAAAGTGGACCTCTATTTGTTGATTGATAATATTTCAAATCTTTGAGTTTTTGTGAACAACTAGGCATATTTCTGCCTTCTATCTGACAAGGTATTCCCGTGAAAGTCACATGATCTTGAAGATTACGCCCGACACATGAATTTTGAATGAGCTCGATATCATGTTTTTCAAGTTCTTCAATTCGACCTATTCCAGAAAGCATTAGTAACTTTGGTGAATTTAAAGTACCTGCAGACACAATAACTTCTTTTTTGGCCATTACCGTCTTTCTTTTACCAGTGAGAGTATTCGTATACTCAACGCCTAATGCTTGCTTTGTAGACGTATCAATCACAATCTTGGTTACAAAAGCTCTAGTTTTTATAAACAAATTAGACCTTTTATCTCTAATTGGCCGAAGAAAAGCTTTGTTTGTACTTTGTCGAGATCCGTTTCTTGATGTTGTCTGCAAGTTCATTGATCCTAACTGTGATTCCGCATTGATGTCCATATTTTCAAGTCCGATTTCGTCAAGTGCTCGTAAAATGATGTTTGCATCCGGTGTTGTATAAGGAAACCTTTCCACAGATAAGTATCCGCCATCTTGATGATATTTTGAATTTCCTATAAGAATCTGTAAGTTAAATGAATTTATTATAGAATCCTGGGCAATCTAATTTACAAATGACTGAATGGGTGTTTTCTCACATCCTCATTGTTGTTGTCTTCAGATTTTTTGAAATAAGGCAAAACATCTTCGTAACTCCAACCAGGATTTCCCAACTTTTCCCAATCATTATAATCTTCTGGATTTCCTCTAACGTACAACATGAAGTTAATTGTGCTTGTTCCACCTAATACCTACAGAAAAACGATTTCATGAATTCATGACAAATTTTCTTAAATTGAAATACATATATCATAATTAAAAAGGTGATTGTTATATGCGCTTTGATCACTGTAATATAAGTAATTACTTTGCCACGTGACCAGGGACATCCTTTATCTATTAAACATGAATTTTCGTCTGCTTGGGTTCGATAGGGCCAAGCGATGTCAGTTTGTTCAAGTAAACGAACCAATCCTGGTATCTCAGCAACTAGTGGTTCCTCTCTCCCAGCTTCCAATAAAAGTACCTAGACATAATTAATAAAATTGTTCATAGTTTAGTAAGGTTCATCTGCGATAAAAATTTAAGTTTTTTTTCAAGACATATACAAACAATTACATTTTATGTCAGATAAAATTTCAAGAAAAGTCTAGTCCATGAGGACAGAATAATTTTTTAATCGGACACAATATGCTAAACTAGTGAAGAACGGACATTCACAGTTTAACAACGACAGAATTTTATAATTTTTTATTATCATTAGAAGCTTACTTGGAAATGCTAAAAAATGTGAGGCTTTTTATTGATTCGAATAAAATTTAAAAATGACGAAATATCGGCTATTTTTGTCCCCTTTTGAAAAAAATCGTTTAAGGTCTTTCTACACGCCCAGAGCCTGATATCGAATAACACAAATGCATATTCAGTTTCTTCACCAGGATTCTAGAGTGACTTCAAACCACCAATACTTTTAAAAAATCACATCTAATTTTTAGAGACGATAGTAGTCGTTCAATGATATCGAAACAATTGTGCTTTTCAATCATTCCTAAGCCTTTCATTTTTTAAGTTTGAAGAGATTTTACCAGGTTTTCATTAGGTTCTAAATGTACGAGAAGCAGATGTTTTAATTGTTATTTTTCAAAGCTATTAATCCCGTAAAGATTTGCTCAAATAAAAAATGAAAAATCAAACGTTACGTCTTAATCTATTTACATTTGATAAAATTTAAGATTATTATTGTTACAATTTTGTAAACAATGACAAGTGATATTTTATACATTTTAAAATTTGAAAGGTTTACCCGTGTACCTTAAATTATTCGTGATTTTTTAACATGTATAAATGAATCGACTATTCTGAACATTTTTCCTTGTAATCACTTTCATGAAACTTCAAGATCAACGTAATTCCTTATGATTTTATGTATTATTTAAACGCACGAATGACGAAAAATGTAGGCATAATAGTACTTTACAAATTACTCGAGTTTTAAAAAATAATTCTTTTATCGTTTAAAGTGTCAGTTTGCCAGAAACAAAATTCAAAATATAATTAGTAGATATTAGTATTCCTTTCTAAGAAAATGAACATTTTGAAAAGTGGTTTTTAGAAAAATCTACTTTCTAGAAATTTTCTGCATTTCATACCAAAATTAAGTGAATGTTCAACAAAGAATCATATGTCCGCGTACAAAATCATTCTGACGCCCTAAGCTGGGCATATCAGCCTGATAAAAACTTGCCCGTTAGCACAAAAAATTTTAATTCAAAGCATTATAAAAATATCCTTAAAAATTAAACATAAATTCATCTTAAAAATATTTTCAGAAATATTTACATTCCATTCGCTGATCTCGGACAGTCTATTTGCAATTACGCATCCTGCTGATCCAGCTCCTACAATGATGAAATCATACTCTGGTGTATCCTTATCCTCAACCTTAAAATAAGAAAATTGTTTGAAAATATTTTTAAAAATTTTAATTAAATGAGTCTAGGTATATTCTAAAGAGGAGAATATTATATGATATCGTGCATGATAATTCAGTTGTACAATCAATCTCTTTTCTTTATGTTTTTAAAATACTCATATTTTATTGTATACATATTTCATTATTAATTATATATTATTTGTATTTTTATGTTAAACTGTGTCTAAACAGATTAAAAGTTTTACAAGATAATTGCCAAAATTTTGACTACTTTAGATCTTAATATTTTTCACCCTATCCTAGAATAATACATTCATTCTGAAATTCTATCAGTAGATCAAGATTCGCCTTAGTCAATCGCCGCCCATTAAAAAAAAAGTAGTGTATGTTTTGTCGAAAAAACGCTAGTTTTTGTACACGTACAGGAGAACTCAACAAGCTTTTATTGTACAAAGTAGGTTGATTATACCGTAAACTTTTTACATTGCATCATCTTACGCATTGTAGATATGTCTGGTTTAATGTGTCATGTTTTTCGCCCGACTTGTACAGCCTGAATGTATCCAATACAAATCATTGATTAGCAACTTTTTCAGAATTAAGAACAGTATTAAAAATATTGAGCGAATAATGGTCAAATTCTCGGGATAGATGCTTAAAGCAGTAATTATTTTTTCCCTTTGCTATTTTGAGTGCTATTCGATATGAGTCTCGAGACTGGACATAATGGGTCAAGGAAAACTCACAACGGTTACGAAACTACTGCTTGTAAGTACGTGCAGTAATCCTTTTAAGATGAGCACAATGCTGGCAGAATCCGTTAATTTGAAACTTAAATTAGTGCACAGAAAATCAGCGTTAACATCATTATTGTATATAAACTGTGAATTTGATAACACAATATAAAAGGTGTCTGCTTCTTTGAAATTCCATTTTACAGTAGTTGAAACGCCGCCAAGTATAATAGGCTAACTATCCGTAAAACTTTAGAGCACAATATTAAAAATTGCAGATAGTAAGAAGTAAATGATTTAATTGGTCCTAAATATTGTGGACAGAGAAATCGTTAAAAAGATTTGAGCTGTTGATACTTAAACAACATAATTCGATAGTACTGCAGCTTTGTTTCGTTAGATAGGTATATTGACCCAGCTTATCAGAAAATGTGCGACCATTACAGATTACTAGATCACACGATTCAAGGGACTCCACCAGTTTTTGCTTCTTTTATTAGCATTCATATCTAAAGCCGACTTTTTAAGAAATAAATTATAAATGTCAAAAACCTCATCAAGAAAGCTATTTAGAGGTCCTACACGAGCGATAAAATAGCCAATTAATAAAAACATGTGCGTTTACATTGACTGAAGAGAATAAAACATTTTAAAGTGCATCAATGCAGAAGTCCGAGTTTGTTAATGGAAGAAAATATACATTATCGATGTGCAGTGTGAAGGAATTTTCGAAAGTTAATTTTAAAAATAAACATTAATTACTGAATCACTGTAAATAATCAGCGCAGTTTCAGGGATGTAATCATCGAAAGATTGCAGCAGTTTCACAGGTGTGCTCGTGAGCCATGACTCACCTATGCAATTCACACAGTAACTTTTAAGGTAGGCTTTCTGCTTTACATCAAAATTACACCAATTATTATTATCACTGATATTCAAACGACAAATACTTAAACTGGAACTATGAACACACATTTATCCATTTTGTAAGACACCTGCAGAAACAAATCTTGAAACTCATTCCCTTCCCGTAGAAGATCCAACCAGTCAGTCTGTGCGCTGCCTAGATCCTGCAGGAGTTCCCCTGTTCGTCTTGAGAATCATCTTTTCTTTCCTTGCAGAAATCATTTGATTTGTTATAGACAAGTTGATGATGGTTATCTTCCTTTCAGAGGACATACTAACTAGCGTTGTTTTTTACCTGATCGCTGTATTTTTATTTACAAAATAGACTAGCTCATTATTGTTTATCCCTGTCTGCGAAGCTTTGAAGCGACTGGCACAGGTGACATATTATTTTTGACAGAAGTGTCAGATCTCTTGTGGTTAAGGACATCAACATTTAAGACATTGTTTCCAATTATTGCATCCAGATTCATCTTCTTAAATTATCTAAGCTGTAAGCATTTTTTAGTTAAGTTGCTTCTTGCCTCAGAGCTTTGCAGATTTTAAGAGAGACCGGATGCAAGTCATGCTCGATAAAAATAATTGTAACCCTCACTTGGGAACGGTTTTAAAGGATAGCGTGCTTTATCAACCGTGAACAGAGTGAAAGCAAAACAGATCTCATTTTGCCAGAGTTGAATTAAACAAAGCAAAAAACATCATTAATTGATTCCCGGTTAAGTGTTATGCCCATTTTATTTCCAAGTTGATATTCCACTTTTTTGTCTAGCGCAGGCAGAGCTTCCGTTGTTTCATCGTACATGCCAAAAACTATCAGATTGTTTCTTCTTATAAGCCAATGTAGTCATTGGACCTGTTTTGGGATTTCAATCGTGAACTCGGCAATCTTCTTTTCTACAACATCAATTTCGGCTTCGCATCTCTGCAAGCTTTCTCAGGTGCTTTCTAGGATCTTTTATCGAAAAAATGCATTTCAGCTTTGTGCTTTTTTTCTAGGCTTAACATCAAGCTCTGCATCTGATCGTAGGTCGCTATATAAAGATGCATGTGTGGAAGATTTATTACCTCAGAATATGAGCGGCTATGTAAAGTCAAAAAACCTAGAAGTACTGTGAAGGTGGTTTATTCCGTATATAGATCGTATGTAAATAGTTCTTAAGAAAGGTGGATGCCAGCCAGGCCCTTAAGGTTGCCAACAAATATATATAATTAAACACTCAGCCCGGAAAAATATAATAATGTAAAGAAAAATACCATAAGTTAAACACTCTATGAACTAAAAAACTGAAAAAGAAGCTAAAGGGAGCAAGGGAAGAGGAACCTCAGGGGTGGCTCTTAATAATCCAACGTCCATTTGAAAAAAAAGAAGAAGAAACATCCGGTATTTATTCCATCAAGGAAAATAATAAATTTAACAACTTGAGAATCACGAATTTACACAATTTCGTTCTAATTATCCCGCCACTGTAAAAAATTGAATCGAGTTCCCCCAAAAATTTCGACCACGTGGTCGAACGCACACTGACTCGATTTCTTTGGTTTTCGTTAAATTACATTAAAATCAATGGGAGAACGCACTCAGGAGGGGCCAGCGAGGCATCGGATTGAATCAGAGTCGGTATCCACAATCTCAGAGACCCAATCCATCCGTTACATCGCTTTCTGAAAGGAAGATATGAAAGGTTTACCTTGAGAACTTTCTCCATCCTGGTTAAGGCTTATTTTTGGAACAGGTATATGGAACGTAAAATAATCCGACAAGCTCGGCACATCAATCCAAAACGAAATCAAGCCAAAATCTCTCAGTCAATTGACGAATTCCTGTGACACACATGTGACTCTTACAACGCGCCTAGACCGTCAAGTCGCCAGATTCCTTGCGTCAGGACGCGTTTACAGAACCTCTAGTCACAACGCACTACCGCAGAAACTCGGAATTACACAATCCCTGCGCAAATAAGAATTAATTTTACAACTTGATCCTTAATACATTATCAAATAACGGTGCAATCGACAATATCTCTTAGTGCTAGGTGAGTTTCTCAGGTTTGCAAAGCAAAAGGGCTTAGGAGTTACGTAGTACTTGAAATATGTCAAAGTTCCTGAGTTTTAGCAATTGGCGAAAAAATTTTAAATTACAAAAGGATTAATACGAATTTTACAATATTATTAGTAGATCAAATTTAACAGAAGTTATTAATAATACAGGCCGACAAAATTTGATAAAAGTCAGAAGCCAGAAAGCAGACCAAACATTTCCGAAGTATTTTGATGCGCTGAATCCAAATCTGAACTCAAAATTGCTCCTGTACGTCAGGTTTTCAAGATATTCTAATCTAAAAGTGCGAAAAACACGTTTTTTTAGCTAATATAGAATTTAAAAGTACTAATCTTCCCCTTTCAAACCTACTTGGATTCATTAGGATAACTGTATTTTTCACCAAAATATTGTAATTTGAAATTTTTTATTTTAGCGTTTTAACCCATTAACGCTGGGGTGTTCAAATTTATAAAACGCATTTTCTATTGCTGGCGGTACGATATTTTTTCTTCAAAATATTAACTCAGGGGTTTTTGAGGGTGCCTTTTCTATTGCCGGTGTCAGTTTTTGTTATAACCCCTAGAAGATTCAATATGTCGGCCACAATTTAGGGCTTTAAAAAAGAACAAAGGATCCCGCACAAAATACCAACATAAAAGCGTACAATCGTTCGGAACCAAACTTTGCACATTGATAAAACAATAAAAAATATGGAATCCGTGTTTTTGTATTTCTACGGAAGCCGTTTCCTAGGGGCAGAAACCACATCTAACAAGCCAAAAGCATGCTAACCCACCTGACTCTGGGAACAATAAGTTTAGTCTATATTTTTCTTGGAATGATGAAGTTCCATGCCACAAGTGGGTTAACCCACCAACCTGCTAATCCGCCTAAACCGAGAAATCACCCCTACCAAATCATAAGCAGGCTAACCCACCTAAACCTCGGAGCAGCGATTTTAGTCGTTTACATTTCGTGAACTAATGGAATTCCACACTACAAGTGGGCTAACCTTAAAATGAAATTGTTCAATTTAGCGTATTTGCCCAATAACGTCGAGATGGTATACCACTGTCCCTTGAAAATGTTATCTGAGGGATTTTCGGGGGTTCCTTTTCGATTGGCTCAGTTTTTTGTCATAACTCCTAGAAGAGCAAATATGGAAAAAGGGCTTTAAAAAAAATTTACTATTATGATTCATTTAATGTTGTAAATTTACATAGAATTTTTCAGCTTACTAAGGCAAGACTCAATATTTTCAAGCCACTCACGGCTGGACTTGGGATTGTCCAGCTAAGCAAGAAAGTACTTGGTATTTTCCAGCTAATTAAGGCAAGACTTTAGATTGCCCAGCCAATTATAGCAAGCCTTTGGATTTCCCAGCCAATAAAGGCAAGACTTTTTATCGTCCAGCCAGTCAAGACAAGACTTTAAATCGCCCAGCCAGGCAAGTCAAGACTTACCATTGCCCAGCCAGTTAGGGCAAGACTTGGGACTTTCCAGCTACGCAAGGAAGTACTTAATATTTTCCAGCCAATTAAGGCAAGACTTTAGATTGCCTAGCCAATCAAGGAAAGACTTTCGATCGCACAGCCAATCAAGGAAAGACTTTGAATTGCCCAGCCAGTCAAGGCAAGACTTACGATTGTATGTCCAATGAAGGTGAAACTAATTCCTTGTTTTCTTATGGAAACGTTCGCGCTTCATGTCAAACGATCTCGATTGTTCCCTAAAAATTTCTGTACAACATCTTTGAAACGCAATCATGCATCCATTTCAATAGATGTAATGGTTTTGATAAAGTCATCATCTTTGATAAGTTTTCTTATATCAGGCCCAACAAAAATACGTTGCTTAACTTTTGCATTACTTAAATGCGGAAATGTAGATCTGATATAATTGAAACATTCTCCTTCGGTATTTAAGGCTTTCAGAAATTGCTTCAATAGCCCTAGTTTTATATGGAGTGGTGGCAATAATACTTTCTTTCTGTCAACAAGACTTTCATAAACAACATTATACTGACCAACTGTCTACTCTAATCTATGTGGCCATTTCTCCGTTATCCAATGTTCATCCCTTGCACGACTGTCCCAAAGGCAAAAAAAACAAGGGTATTTAATGTTTCCTGATTGTAAGCCTAGTATACTCGTAAAATTGTATAAAATGATATTTCAGTCTAGTTAAGTGACCTACAGGAATTGCAGCGTACTTATTTCCATTATGTAATAGTACTGCTTTCGGACTTTCTGTAGACTAATCTATGAAAAGACGTCAATCCTCTGGCGTATATAAGTTTATTTTATATAAATTAATGAGTCCTTCGATATCATTTTAATACACATCATCCCACTGTCCATTGAAAAGTACTTGACAAACTTTTCTTCTCTATTTCTGCAAACAGTTACTCTAGTTCCAGGTAACAATAGTTTCCTCTCTTTGAGTCTTGAAGCGCAAAGCTCAGCTTTATCTTTTGGAAGATCAAGGTCACGTGTAAAATCGTATAATCCGTCTTGGTCAAAAAATTTAGCACTTTCATCATCTGAATCTTCCCAAAAAGTATCTTCAGTTGCATTAGGATCGTTAGTATCCATTGATTCGCGAGTTGATCGGTCACTTTTGTTTTCAGAGTGATTTCTAATACCAATCTTATCTAGTGTAACAGTTTTAACATCAGGGTAAACGATCTTCTCCAAATACTTTTTAGAAAAACCTCCTGTTTTGCATAACCAAAGGTAACAATCAGTATCATGATCGTTGGGCTTACGCCAAACTAGTGGTGGAATAACAGTCTGCATCTTGGTACTTTCATCTTCCCAATTTGACAAATTTAATCTACAAGCATGACAAATTCACGTTGGTACCCACGGTTTATCCAAATTATTCATTGAAGTCCCATAACAGTTGAAGTATGACGTTTTTATCGAATCATTAATTGATCAACGGTATTTCTCCGTTACATACTTTCCACAAACGTGACAATACGTATTAAATTTTTCAGCGCAAGGAGTTCTTGAACTCATTCTTTGCTTATAATGAACAGTAACGTGGAAATTCTAAAACTCACTATACACAAAAATCACGATCGACACGAAATGTAACCGCTAGACAGATTTTAAATACAAAAAGAATTTTATTACCTACGTATCCAACCGTTAGCCCGCCACTCAAACCTGATCTCTAACACGGAAAGATTTTAAGCAAAAAACGAATTTCATCACCTACGCATAACACGCCATAAAAACGTCGCTAGCTCAGTGAGCCACCTAGGCATCGAAGACTGTCTGCGCCGTAGAACGGCGCGCACATACAGCGAATATAAACATTAGAATGCACACAGAGTGCGCAGTAGCATTCCGCGCAGACCGTATTGGTATTTTTTGCGGGATCCTTTGTTCTTTTTTAAAGCCCTAAATTGTGGCCGCCATATTGGATCTTCTAGGAATTATAACAAAAAACTGACACCGGCAATAGAAAGGGCACCCTCGAAAATCAGTGAGATAATATTTTGAAGGAAAAATATCATACCGTCAGCAATAGAGAATGCGTTGTATAAATCTGAACACCTCAGCGTTAATGGGTTAAAACGCTAAAATAAAAAATTTCAAATTACAATATTTTGGTAAAAAATAAAGATATCCTAATAAATCCAAATGGGTGTGAAAGGGGAAAATTAGTACTTTCAAATTCCATATTAGCTTTTGTGGTAGACACTTTTCTTGTTCTTGTTCAGCCTGGTCTCTGGCTTTAAAATTTTTAGGTCTGTGTAATTGGAGATGACTGAATTTAGTACTTTAAAGTTTTCTGAGGAATTTTTGACTTATTTCAAGAATTTGTTATACGCTGAGCACAGAAACTGACAAAACCTAAATCACAGCGCCACTATTGAGAAAATTCTAGAACTAAAATTAATAATTGAATAAAAGTACGTTTGATCATGGGTTTATAAGCTAAATACTAAACTGACATCGAAATAAAAGTCTTAACCTGCTTGAGTACAGCGCGCTCAGTGGTTAAACTATGAACTGATCTATTATAACTAAAATATAAACTATTTTCAATAACCTAGGATCACGTACCAGAATAAGTCATGGCAATGTCCGAACTAAAACCCGATTCCAATCTTCATGAATCTTTTTAGAAGAAAGCTTCATGAATCTCGAAAGTTTGCCAGACTTAGTTTCGCCCGGGAAAATTCAAATCAAGCGTGAGCAGCTTAACGCGTTTAACTCAAATAACTACATTCGCAGGGCCATGCCCAAAAATCTATGACTGAACTAAAATAAAACTATATCTAATTCCATTAATCTATTACTCGTTTTACGACGTAAATGCTAGTAATATCCTGGCTTGCACGTGGATTATAAATTTCCATGAAACTTACAATGAAAAATCTCCGAAACACCGGTAATTTATCGTAACTCTAATTTTCTAGCGGGAAAATATATACAAACCTAAACAGCCTATTACCTAATTTCAAACACAGAGGAGAGCGCGCATTCCGCATTTGTACAAATTCCCCAAGTTCACAATATACTTAGAGTTAACGAATTTACATTTACAATTATCCGGTAGTCGCTCGTTGCACAGTCGAATCACGATGTTGACGTGCAATTTATTTTACATCCAATGACCTATGAGACCACACTTGCCAAGTTTCTGACCGTTTGTTGTAAATCTCCCCCAGTGTCCATGCATTTTTAACCAATATGTCGTTGCTCGATGTTAAATGGCATTGGCTAGGCCGAGTTCATAGGATCAGGGTAGCGTTTGGTGGTGCGACAACTCCCTAGTATGGTATTTGCAGTGTTATCAAGATGGCGACGTACTGCGAGAGTTTTTATTAGCCCAAACTGGGCTCTGACCATATCCGGTGACTGTAGTCAGATAGTTACCGGACTGGTCATAGGCGGCCACACCATGGGGTGGCAAGTTGTAGTAGTGACGTCAGACCTCGGCGACAAAATATAGAGAAAACTATGAATTGTCAACCGAGTGAAGAATGCTCCCTTGATGAGGAATTAAGGCCTTATGGAACTACGACTCATCCCTTAAATCCGTGGCGTTGATATCGTTCTCCGAGATTTAACAGATGGTGGATAAGCTATGCAACAAACGTTCCGAAGGCATAAATAAACAGTGAACAATTTTTGGTGAGTACCTAGTGGTCAATACTTCCGTTCTTGGCCGTGGTAATGTCATTCGCGAATCATTAAATGAATCCCCTTTTCAAAGTGACAGGTAAATAAAATTTACCCTGTCACAGCACTTTACCCGTGGATAAGTTGTGTCTCATATGAATATCCGCTCTAATTTTAGACTTACAACAATGATAATCATAGTCACATCACGTCATCGTAGCACTGGGAAAAACTCTTAACGCAATTCAAACACTAAACTTTGCCACAAGACGCAACTACAAGAAACACGTACTTACAGCTCGGTTGCTTAAACGAGATTCGATTTATTTTTTATCAAAGTAAAATTCTAACTAAGAAATTCTATCCAATCAAAATAAAAAGGTTTTATTTCTCCTTGATTGAAAAGTTTATTCTTATTACATTAAAATGAATGTTAAAAGTATTCATCATGTAGACTCGAGACGTTAATTGTATACTTATGCTGAATTAAAAATCAAATAAAACGTTTATTTAATATATACCCTAGTCTCTTAGTTTTATATTCTCATACTAACATATTAGAATATTTTTAGTCACTTTGGGATTTTTTTTATATTTGGAAATTTCATTGTCTAAAATGGTCAACTTTTTGGCAAATCACTCTGAAATAAAGTGAAATGAAGCGAGTTATACATGACACTTTTCGCAGGTTTCATATTATATCGATTTTTTTACATAAGATGTGTTCCAAATTGTAGAGACGAATTTTTCCACATTGAAATATAATCTTACCTTGTATTGGGAGTCCGGAGATTTATAAAGCAACCATGAAAATAGTGCCAGGTAAAGTGTTGTACATGGAGTTTGCCAGATTAACGTCATAGTCGTTTAAATCCGAAAAGCTGCAACAGAATATTTTCCAGTAATAAGTACACCAATATCATGTATATAATTTAAATATAATATTTCCAAAATAAGAACTCCACATTGACTTGAATAATGCAAATAGAGCGTGAATAAAATAAAAATAATTATCATTATAAAAGGACGACCAAATCGCGACTTCGCCATGATGAATAAAAATTCAGAAATGAAAATGAAAAAGCGACAAGTGACACAAACGACTTACTGTTTCAATTCTTTATATTAAGGGTAATATAAGAACCTTTTTACTTTTCAAATATTTAATTTCGAAAAAAAATGCATGATCACGAATTACTCGTGAATAAATTCTGACCAGATCACGATTTCTTAATGTTGAATACTACTCTTGAAATGAAAAAATAAGTTATACGGCAATTCATTACAAACTGAGAACTTACACGCCCGAAGGACAAATGATTAAAACTATTCACTCTAATGTAAAAAAAATTACCACGAATCCTTCTCGCAGTGCCTCATAACATAATCCATAGCAAAAAATTGTACTTTGTTATCGAAAATCAAAATAATAAATGCATTTGAAGCACATCACCACATTCCGGAAGCAGAGTTTACAACCGAATGGAAAATATATAATAAACTAATATAGAAATCAATATTTTACTGAAATGTGAATACTATCTAATACTAGAAATAAAATATTAAGTTTGATAATGGTTTTGAACTGAAAAATCATTTCTCACCAACCGTTTGTCAATTTTTCAGAAACAAATTTATAACTTTCATCGTAAACTAATAAAAAGTTCTGGAAAACGTTAAGCAAGTTAATTAAAATAATCGACGTTAATGTTAATATGTTTCTTATTTCGGAATGAAACTAAGGGACTGAATTAACAAAATATAAATTAGAGCGTAATCAAAGAAATTTCCTAAATGGTTTTGGGATTCCTTCTGTTTTAAAGCTTTATGAAAATTTGTGGTGCTGTTTGCCGTTGACGTAGCATGCATAGACGTAATCTTGACTTTTTTCACAGGAAATCGATAGAAAACTATTATACGCTCCTGAAAAATTTTCTCCAAAAAATTAATGAAAAGTTATTTTTTAAATAAATTAATTCAGTTTCTAAATTATGGAAAGACGTTGGATTCTATTTTTTTTACGTCTGGGAATTATAATTTAAAATATAATAAAAAAAAATAA
>NC_046660.1:39092461-39094786 GCF_010883055.1 Belonocnema kinseyi | reverse complement strand
AATAAATAAAATAAATAAAATAAATAAAATAAATAAAATAAATAAAATAAATAAATAAATAAAATAAAATTTGAAGATCTGAATGTTGTTCTGAGTTTTGCTAGGCACCCAAAAACAAATATTTCCTTAAACAGTTTTTAATGTGATGTATATTTTTTGGTAAAAATCTCACTTTTATATTTAGAATCAGTTTAAACAAAAAATTACATGAATTTTTAACTAAGTTTTTAAAAATAAACCCGATGCTTATGTATCAGCGTCATTTTAGATTCGGGAAAATAATGTGCGTGTTATGTAAAGTGCAGGTACTTTTTTCACTATTTATGTCGCAGTGATCTACGATTATACATCTAATCATTTATGGTTTATCAAAGTGTTATATGAATTTTGAGTTATTAGACATTTATTTATTATGATAGAAATATTTTAATTCATAAAAAATGTTTTTGTCTTTTTCTTTGGATTGACAGTAAGTATGTTTTGTCATCCGCTATTAAATTTCTATATACATAGGTAATAGATATTAAATTTTAAGTAAATTTTCTTAAATAGAAAAACGAGTATTTAATAACTAAAAATAATTCTTATTATTAATAAATCTCGTTTGAAGAATATTCCGAATAGAAAGTTTCAGGATAAAACATATAAATATTAACTAGTATGCCCAGAGGCGATGCAGATAGCATGGAAATCATGGACAACTCCTACATATAAATTCCATATATTTCATATATCATTAAATTCAGAATTGAAACCAAATTCAAGATAAACTAAAGTTCAGCGAAAAATTTGTCTGAATGTTGCTTGCTTATTCCAACTTCAACTTTTATTTCAAGCTGTAGATTATACAATTGGGGAATTAGGATATCAGGATATTAGATGTCAAATACGAGTAAAATATTCCTTTTTGAATATTACTACCATAAGTATCTTTCACAGGATCATAAAACCCCATAAGTCAAATAATGAGTTTTGCGATTTTTCGGCGCTAGTTATAATTTTTTAATTTGTCGATCCGAAATATTTTTAATACAAAAATGCTACTTTGTATTGATAATTATATGTCTAAATGAATTTTTTAACCATTTATAACTGTTCATAAACATCTTCTCATAGATAAATGCTAAAAAGTTGCGGTGTTTTCTGAAATCTTAAACTTTTTGTCCACTTTTTACTTATTAGTGAGGTAGCAATTAAAGCATGATAACAAACATGCCTGTTTAAACTACTCAATATTATTCATGTATATATTGTCATAGACTCTCAGAGTAATGCAGATAGTTTCTTTACTCATATAATCTTTAGTTTTGCTTTGAATTATTAGTTATAAACAAATAATAAGTGAACTTAACAAGAATAATTTTTACATTCTCATCATTTAAGATTGAGAAGACATTATAATTGTCGGAAATCTGGCACAAAATTTTTGGAATGGATCTCCACGTTTCGAGACCCCTTAATTTGAAAATAAAGTTTTTACGATGGTGTCTGTCTGTCCTGCCGTCCATCCGTAAACATGGTAACACTCGAAAAAATGAACGGATCAAATTGATCTCATGTACACTTTTTGTAGGTCCTAAAAGAAAGGACGAGTTCGCTAACCAGCCTTTTTGGATAAATTTCAAAAAGTTCGCGCATTTTGAACACTTTTGAGACCACTTTCTTCTGAATTCGAAAATTCTATGTACGGATATTTGTAGTATTAAAAAACTAGGATAATTTATCCTTATTATTTTTTTTCGATAAAGTAAATATTCTCAGTTATAGCATTTTCAAAGTTTTAAAAATCATTCGAAAATCACAATTTAAACCCAAACAACGCACTATGTGAAAAAAGGCAAGAAAGAAACATTGATTTTTCAAATCGCTATAAGATTATGATAACAAAGGACGAGGGTTTCTAAGAATGGTTTTTGGCTCAACTTAGATTTGGCCCAAAAAATTCGAAAAAATTCCTGCAGCATATACTAACAATGAGAAGTCAATTCCACATTACACGGACCACCCTCATCCCCCCCTTATTTCTCCCCAAACACCCTTTTCAAAAATGGAAACTTCACCGCTTCTGTGCAGTGTTTTCGGGAAAAAAACCCAATTATAAAAATCAAGAAAAATACATATATAGGTTTTTGGGGTAGCTGATTTTGAATCCGACGTCCTTTGACCTCCATCATATCATATTCAAGGTCAATTGAAGGTCAAACTGCAGAAAATCCGATAAAAAAATACAGAAAAATACATACATAGGTTTTGGGGTCGCTGATTTTGAATCCGAGGTCCATTGACCTCTACCATATGAAATTCAAGGTCACGAGAAGGTCAAAC
>NC_046660.1:39083819-39092361 GCF_010883055.1 Belonocnema kinseyi | reverse complement strand
AGAACGCTCAATCCGAAGGGGCTTATTTAACAACTCTATGTCAAGTTAAGGTTAACTTTAAGCCAATTCAAAAGAATTTCTACCACGGTGGAGCTGAAAAAATGTATTTTTCTGGATTTTTCTATCAGATTCTCTACAGTTCGCCCTTCAAATGACCTTGAATCTGTTATGATGGAGGTCAACGGACCTCTTATTCAAAATCAGCGAACCCAAAAACCTATGTATGTATTTTTCTGGATGTTTCTATCAGATTTTTTGCAGTTTGACCTTTTTGCAGTTTGTTTGAGGTGAATTATAAACAAAGAATTTGTTTATATTGTTTGGGTCAACAAATTTTGTCAAATTTTTTCGTGCCCTGCGTCCTTTTTTCAAAAAAAATTTTTTTTTTATTTTTAATGTTATTTTTCACAATTGAAAAATGTACGCATCCTATCACATAAATATTGACGACAAATTTGTAGCTATTTTTTGCAAGAGCAACTTCTGTCAATTTAAATTTGTCGACCTTTTTAAGTGTATAATTTTTGTAGGATTATAGTTCATCGTATATTGCATAGTTTGACCGCAAAATGCAATTTTTTATTTCTCGTTATTTCTTACGCTGCACTGTTAAAATTAGATTTTATAAATTCATTAAGTTGTAATGGTAATATTGCAGAGCATTTAGAAAGCAACATTTTTCTTTTCTGGAATTTTTTTCATATCGTGCGTTATCTGGCTTGAAATTCTCATTTATTTCAATCTACCAAGTTCTATGATTCTGGTTGTTTTTTTTTCTTTTTTTCAAAAAAAGTTATAATGAGAAATAGCTGGCTAACGAACTGGATCTTTAGTTTATGATACCTAACGACTATAGCCAAGGTCAATCCGTTTTTTCAATTCTTTCGAATGCTATCGTGCTACCAAAATAAAAATCTACAGACTCACAAACAAACAGAAAAACAGACAAACAGACTAACAGGAAAACAGACAAACAGACAAACAGCAAAACAGGCAAACAGATAAATAGACAAACAGATAAACGTAAAAACAGACAAACAAACAGACAGAATGACAAACAGGCTCGCAAGTTTGAGCGCGCCTAGGACGCGTGTCTGTTGGATCTGGCGCCTTTGCAAATTGATATTAACTACCTAAAAATAAATGAAAAAATACAATTCATTTTTGAAATTTTCGCTTCTTTTAGATATTTAATAACTCTCAAGTCCTTTTGCGTAATATTGAAATTTTCGATGTGTTGCATACTACTTTCGATAAACAAAAATAAAATGATGTGTCCTATTGATTCATAACAAATTTGTAGCTCTGTTTTGGGTAAAAAATTTTTGTTAGATCATTTTTTTATGTAACTTGTGCCATCCTTCCAAAAATTGTCTTTTTTTCTTTTCAATGTTATTTTTCACGAATAAAACAGAAACTACTTGTCTTTTCACGAAGTGATTTAAACAAATTTGTAGATATTTTTTGAGACCATAATTTTTGTTCATTCATATTTTTTCGTCGTCTTGCATAGTTTTACCACAAAGTGGAATTTTTGATTTTTCACTCTTATTTGTGCAACCAAATTTGAATTTTAAATTATTCGAAAAAATCCAAAAAGCTCTTATGATCATCGTATAGTCCTTACAAAAAGCAAAGTATTTCTTCTCTTGACTTTTTTTCCGTATCGTGCATTGTTTGGCTAAAGATTTTGATTTTTGATCGATTTTTTAAATTTATAAATGCTATAGCTCAGATAAGTTGAATTTTCATACAAAATGGCTGGTTAACGAACTCGTCCTTTCTTTTGTGACTTATAAAAGTGCGCCAAATATACATTTGATCCGTTTTCTTTTACGAGTTTTATCGTGTTTTCGGGCAGACAGACAGACAAACGCCATCGTAAAAACTTAATTTTTGGAATCAGAGTGTCTCAAAACGTGAAGATTTGTTGAGAAAGTGTGATGTCAAATTTTAGACAATTATAATACTTTATGTATCGTAAATTATGAGAATGTAAAAATATTTCAAGAAATGAGAGTTTACATTATTCTATTGTATTGCATACATCTAGTTAAATCGTGCAATATTATTCTAACTTTTAATTAAGGTCAACAGCTTTAATATTTATCGCAACAATTTGAAGGTTTCAAAAGAAAATCATTTTGCATGTATTCCGGAGTCCGGACAGCCTTTGAATGATATTTTTAATTTTTCATCAACTTTGAAATTTTCAAAATTTTTGGAAAATCAGCACTTTCAGATTTTTGAAGTCCACAATATAGAAAATTACGGATAAGAAAATGTGCCCGAGTGCAATTTTATGAAAAAATATACAAATGATGGAAAAGTATTCTGGAAAATAGTTGTTCGCATCTAGCACAACTTAGAGCAAGTTTCAGAATTTTTATTTTTTTAGAATTTTGGGTAAAAAATATTATTTTGAGGGCACAAAAGTCGATTTTTACAAAAAATTTAGATCTGATTAAAAAGCGTATACGGGAATAACTATTGTGGATGTCTAGACAAGCTTAGAACATCTTTTTGATCTTTGCAATTTGTATTTTTAGAAATTTTGGGTTAAAAACATTATTTTGAGAAAAAAAGACATATTTACCCAAAAATATAGATCTGAGTTTAAAGTATGCAATATAATCGTTGTGTTGCACGCCTAGAATAACTCAGCACAACTCTCAAGTTTTTGAAATTTTGTATCAAAATAATAATTTCTTTATACAATGTTTTATTTGACAATTATTTTTTACAATTTTCGGTTGATAAAAATTTTTCGAAGTGCTTGAAAGTCAATTTGTACAACAAAAAAATATAGATCTGCATGGAAAGTGTATTAGAAAATAGTTGTTGAGCATTCCCGACACAACTCAGCTCAGCTTTTGAATTTTTTTGAATCACCTTTTTTAAATGTTTGGTTGTAAATGTAGATTTTCTTTCTAAATGTGCTTCATTTATTTGAATTACCATGCTATCTAAATATACAAAGGAATCGATTCTCGGTGATCCGAGAACTTGCGATGCTCTAATTGTTCTTTCATTAAATTTGCGACAATGAAAATCATTCTTCTTTCAATATTTCCTTGCAAATCTGTTTTTTTTTTACTAACTAAACCTGCTCAGCTACTCTAATTTGTTTATTCTATTATTTGACTATTTTTCGACGTGTGTAAGTTCTCCTATTTAAGCAAAAAGATGTTCTGTATGGCCTGCTATTTGTTGGGAAATTATCTGTTGTAGCTATTATATGTTTTAGCATGTTTGTAGGTCCTAATGATTTTCTTGAAATTTGGAATCCATCTGCATGTTTAATTATTCATCTTTATTAAATTGGTCTAATCGTAAAAGTATTTTTATACATTCTCTACACTCTCTTGTTGTTCCGGGATGTTAGAAATTTCACTAACTTTGTTAGATCTCAGAAACCTGTTTGATATTGCATCTGATGAATATACTTTTTTTTAACTTTCTTGCCTAATTGTCCGGTTTCTAGTTATTTTCTTGAAATCTGTTTAATCAATTATTGGAATTTCTCATTTTATTTGATTGAAATTTGTATTTGTGGTTTTAGAGAAGCTTTTTATCAATGATTTGTAACTATTGCTTCGCCTATAGATTGTTTTCCAAATAGATAAGGGAGGAACGGAACCTTCGTTCTTATCGGCCTCTTTTTATCTGAACTTGAAAATGTGTTTCAGCTTTTTCAAAGAGTTACTATTTATTCCGAATTTCTAATTATTTTAAGGACTAATTTATATTAACGTTATTATCTTAAACAAATAATACTCCTATCACTCCATTTTAGTCAACTGGTATGGGTCGACTGCATTTTCTTTTATGAACTTCCGACCTGCCCTAGTGTCGATTATCATACGCACATATTTTTTTAGGCTTTACCTGTTATCTAAATTAAGGGATTACATTGGTCGCCTGAGATTAATGTTATTGGTCACGTTATCTGTCACTGAATTTGGGAATGCTTTAGTCTTTATTTTGATTTTAGTTTGGCTGATCATCCAGGAAACTCCTGTTTCGTCCCGAATTTCATGATACATTATTATTGTTTCCGTCCTCGCTAAAAATCATTTTATAATTTGTTTGTAGTTATTATTTTTGTTGCTCTCGCTTCTGTAATTATTATTCCAGTAGTCGTGGATTTATGAATTTTAATTATCAAAGTTAAGTCCTTTTTCAAATGTTTGTTAAAAACTGTAATTTTTTATTTATTTTCTTTTTCATAAAATTTGAAATGTTTTAAGCATTTTCGAAACATTCTGAAGTAGACAAATGATTTTTTCAATTTCAAGTTAAAAAACAAAGTGCAACCTCGTCAAAAACATGCACGATGCGAAAAAAAAATCGAAGAAAAACATTATCATTGAACTCAAAGTATTTAAATTAATTCTGAAAAGGAAGACGCTGAAATTGATTAAAATGATAAAAAGTGAATTTTTTTTGGTCCATTTGATTGCAGATTTTGCCAAGGTGAAAAACAATTATTTTTTTAAATTTCGTTACCTGATAAATATTCTGTTTTGCAGTTGAACTTTATATTTACTACTTTCGTAATACCGTGGATTATAATTATTAGCCTTGTTCTAAAAAAATATTTGTCACGACTCAGTTGAAACGAAAACAAAATTATTGGGATACTTTTTTCGAAGTCAGCCTCGAAACAAAATCTGTTTACCTAATTTCTTAAAATTGATGTGCGGCAATGTATGCAATTTTTTGACTTAAAGGGAAAGTCGTGTTTTGAAAGGTAAAATTAAAATTGGTTCTAGGAAATGTTAAACTCATTAAAAAGACGCAATTCATTCTTCTACATATTTCATCAAATGCTCTAGAAATGGTCAAAACAGTTTTTAATTTCAAGATTTTAGAGCATTTGAATGAATTTAAAGGGACTAGCAAAAAGTGTTTCTAATTTTGATTGCCTAATTATCAAAACAAAATACAATCTTTTTAAATATCTATCAATTATAATTTCTTTAATCATATATTAAAATAAATAATAAAGCCTGCTACATTTGAAGAGGAATAACATATATATAGCCGAAATAGAAAAATTCTAAATTTTGTGAAATACTGAATATTAAATTACAGAAATGGAAAATTTCCCAAAACTTTTAATTATTATTAACCTAATGGAAATATTCTCTAAGTAAAAATCATCAAATGTAGAAAAATACAGAAATTTAATTTACTACAATAATAATCATATTTATAATATATTAATTTAACATAATAATATTTCATTTTATTTACAGAAATTTTGGCGCTTTCGAAATTTGGATAGAAAATTTGATTGGTTGAATGCACCTTTTGTTGAAAAAATAACTTTTCGATATCAAATTTTCTCTCTTTTGATAGAAATTAAAATTTTTCTGGTTATAAATGAAAATCTTCAACTGAAATTATATTTATTTTAATTCAGGATTTAAGGAATATTTGAATAATTTATCCTAATGAATTTTTTTGATAAAAAAATGACCAGTGTTACGGAATTTACAAAATTAAATCAAACAAACGTAAATGAAAATTCCAATCCAAATAACCAACTAGGTAAAAAAGTCAAGAAAAAAAGTTGCTTTTTGAAGACCTAACAAGATTATCATAACAACTTTTAGAATTTTCTTGAAAACTCGAGAATTCAAATTTTGATAACGCCAAAAATAATTAAAAATTCCATTTTGCGGTAAAACTATGCAAGATGCGACAGAAGATAAAACAAATATTATGCACCTGAACAATATCTACTAATTTTTTATTCACTATTTTTAGATAGGACAAGTATATTTTTATTTACTCGTAATAAATAAGACTAGAAATTAAGAAAATGAATTTTTGGAAAAGATACAACAATAAATTTTTAATCACAAAAAAAAAAAATTGAACAACATTTTTCGCCTAAATTGTGTTTACATATTTTCTCAGAAACACTTTAAGCTTTTTTTTATAGAATGCGCACTTTTTTAAATATTGAGAACAAGAAAATAAAAAATGCATATATTTTTATACTACCGTATATTATAATTTGAAATGAAATACATTTTCAGGTAGCTGATAATAAAATTTAATGGAAAATAAGGAACTAATATTAAAGTAAACATGATAAATAAAATTTGTACCTTATTATGCAGCATAAGAATAAGAATTCCTAAGCCGTGGTATAGAAATAAATGTCATTCACATTTTATATAATAGTGTTTAGCATAACATAGAAAAATTCACATTTTAGAAAAAATCGACTAAGAAGCACGACATGCGTTAATAGAATGGGTTCGTTAAAGCCGAAGGATCTTTAACAAAAGAGAATTCACGATCACCAAATTACAGTTGTCGATTCTTTGAACTTTACTTTTAAAAAATCTCTGCAAACATGGGGAGGGGGAAGTACAAAGATCGAGCGCGAGACGCAACAACCAACAGACGCGCGCTTTAAGCGCGTTCAAACATCCGAGCGAGGAGAACCGCATGGTATAAGAATGTGCCCGCGCCACGGTCAGTTTTTTTATATTGATCTAATGCCTACGCGATCTGTTAAGGATAATTGATAACCACTAATGCACGAACGAAGAAATATTGCATTTATTTAGTAAACGTTTGACTTGACTTAATCAGCATTAATGCGAATTGGTTGCTCTGTCAACGGCAACCTTAAACAAAAGGAAACCATTGAGCTTCTGAGCTCTTTTACCATGGGTTTTAATTAATTTTGAATAAAACCTACTTGTGACTTTTTGGTATAAGTTCGTATATTGGTCCCAGTTTGAAGTCCTTGGTCACAGTCAATGAAGATAAAAAAATATCTCAGGATAATTGGTAACTAGATAGTCTTTAAGCCCTTTATGATATACAGTAATTGGCTCCACTTGATTGCGAATACAAAGATAAAAACAAAACTTGATTGATAAACTTCCAGCAGAGTTAGGTTGCAGAGATATCGCGGACAATTATCTGAAGTTGGACAGATTCCTGGGTACGAAAACTAAAGTGATACCGGAAAGACTTGTGATGTGCGGAAACTAGATTAAGATGAGACAGAATGGCAGTGTGCAGAAACTATTCTGTTCTTGTTTCGAAATTCGAGGTTTTATATATTGCCCTAAACAAGTAATAACAGGGTTAAGTCACACTCATATAATCTTTTCCTTATTGCAGCAATTTTAGGTCATACACGGAGGGAGATGCGCTAGTTTTATCTTGTTTGGTTGCTTACAGTTTCATGATACCAGCTTTGGTACTCACTTTTTTGTGTATTTAAGAATAGTTGTGTGAGGTTAATGGTGACGCAAGGCTTATTTTGTATTAATTATGCAATTTTTGATTTCACATTCAATGAATATGCCGAATTAAATGTAATGAAATAATTAATAAAAGTCAGGAATTTGTCTGACATTAGATATATTTTGTATGTCTGATGTAAGGCCAAGGAAAGAGGATTATTTAAAAAACATAAAGAACATTCAAATATTCACAATTTTCTGTATTATATTGGAAAATTAAATTAATGACATTAAGAAGTTTCAGAGAACCAGTTGCACTTCTATTTGCTAAACACTTAATGATGATATGCAAAATAATTTGAGAACGATTAGCCTAAAGTAAGGTTCATCAGTTTGAGATTAGCCAATCCATTTTTACTACTCACTATCAGTCTATCAAGCGTCATTGAACGATTAAGTGAAGTAAGGGTATAACTCCGAAAAATTCGAATAATAATCATGAATCAAGGTGCTCACAAAGTAAAAAGAAGAAAGGTTAAGCAAACCATTTTTATATGATAGACAGAAATGTTAACAAAATCGCTGAGTTTCCAAAAAACTAATTTATTACATAGAAAAGTTTCCCTTGTATACCGTGACATTGAATAAATCATTTTATATATTTTCGAGCACGCAACATCATGATTTCATAATTTTCTGCTAAGAACGCTCTAGTTTCTTTGTAGCAATTGCTAAAAGAAATATGCCACGATTTTTCTAGTCTGAAGACATAAAAAGAATCCAAAAAATTTTAATTTCGCCGTCAGAGATTACAAGAAAAAATCTCTAGAATCCGTACGAGTTTTTAATACGTATATAGTTTTATTGTATACTAAACTTCATTGGAAATATGTACAGAATTGGGGGGGGGGGGGCAGGCATTCAAATCACGCCCCTTCTTTCAACTCTTATCTTTCAATTAAATTTCCATGCCCTTTTCCCCGGTCCAATTTATCCTTTTTTGGTGCTCCTCTCACCGTATATCCGGGAGTCTACCATTCTACTCCTAGCAGCCACCTTATATATATAATTAAAAATTTGTCATAAGGACAACCGCAGGATTTCGCCGGGAGCGGGTGCTAATCTGAAAAATTGCACCCGCTTCCAGCGAAATCGCGGTAAAATTTCAGCCATAACCACGCCTCACAACCGTGAGATAGGCGGTTACAGTCTGTAAAGGGATCAATACGACGATCCAGCAAAAGCTTCGTGGACCCTAAGAACACGGAGCGACCCAAGGACAACCGCCTTCTGCATTTTTCCCGCAAGTGTTCTAGCATATT
>NC_046660.1:39074829-39083719 GCF_010883055.1 Belonocnema kinseyi | reverse complement strand
GTTTTCTTCTATCCCATATATCTGCTCCAATTGGCTATACTAGCGTATCAACTAACCCCATTCTCCTTCTCAAATCTTTTTTTTCTTCTTATTCCCTACCCGTGTAGAAATAGCCCGGGTTAGCCCTGGTAGAACAAGGTTTCTGGTCGGGAACTGACCGGGCTATGTTTTTTTAAGGTCCTAGCTGTGCGCTGGTCGGAGACTCGCTAGGAAAAATTTATGTCAAAACCCCTGTCGGGGGCTGACTGGGTTCTGATCGGGCAAATCTTATGATCGAATGCTCAGACGGTAGCTGCCCGGGCTCTGATTGACAATAATAAAATTAGTAAACTTTGTTTATAACGTAATTACTTTTTCTGATTTCATTAAGAAATGGATGTGTATACCCGCATGGATGTTCCACGCGTGGAAATATATTGGGTGAATATCTTTCTGGCACCAAAAATTTTAAGGGTTCATGATTTTTGACTTACAAATAATGAATTTTCTGACAAGAATTCGATGAGTTTTTTTTTGAAATTAAAACTATTTTTTTGTAAGAAAAAAGTTCTAAGTTTCATCTTTATGAAAAATTGCAACTGTTCAAGAAAAATTTACATTTTATGTTAATCTTGAACGTTATAAAATAGTATAAAACACCTAAAAACTAAACCTTACACAAAACTTTAAGAAATTTTATTATTAAGATATTGTCAACATTCACGATTGAATTTTTTGAGTTCTGCCGTTAAAAATTTTTAATGCTCGTAAAAAATGACATTTCCTGTCATGGTAAAAGGCTGTTAAATAGTCTGCAACAGGAAAAAATAAAATATCACGCAAAGAAAAATTGTAAGCGATTAAAAATATTTATTTAAAAAGTATTTTATTGATATTCCTGTTAGAAGTTTTCTGTATTTTATATTTACACAACGTCGCATAATAATAAATAATTAGAAAAAGAGAACTTAAAATTTGGCATTCTCACTTTTCTGAACTGTTGTTCATGAGAATGGCTTTTTCAACGAGTTTCAATTTGTCAGTTTAGCGCAGTGATTAGCACTCGCGACTGCTAGGCGTTAGATTTAGGTATAGATATGTAGGTTCAATACCCCGTAGCGTTAGCAATTTTATTTGTAATATAATTTTTAAAAATATAATATATGTATTTACTCTAAACAGGACTATTAATATTTAAATTCAAAATACTCGCAGATTATTTCATATTTATTTTTTAATGCCTTTTTTGTCTCTCGACGACTACGTGAAAATAGTTAATCTTGTCTGTTTGCTGAGCGTGTTGAATTTTATATAATAATATGCTTTAATTCTACAATAAAAAAGAATAAAATTGGTCCCCTAATTCAGTGACAGATGCTCTTTATACGATTTAAACACGAATTATTTAAATCTAGGAAAGCACCAATGGATCTTGTCCGTGCCACTGTCGGGCTTCCCGGCCAGCTCCCGGCCATGCTTAATGGCCGTAGGCTGGGCAGCGAAGCGTGACGATGCTGGTCGGATTCCGATCAGAAACACCGGCCACAGCCCGCCTAAAAGTCTGGCTCCCCGGCCAGCTCGCAGCTTAAAGTCGGGCTCTCCAGCCGTATAATAGCCAGTCCTCGACTTAAATTTCCACCCAGGTGTATCTATTTCATTAACTTTTCCGCTTTTTTCATTCTTCCTTTTGTATAAGCTGCATTTTATCTTTTATATATGTTTTGTCCCAAATATTTCAACTTTATTACATAATTTATGCATGGCCCTCAATCGTTGTTTTGTTTGTTAAATAACAAAAATAGGAATTTTAAGTGAAAAATAATTTATTTTCAACAAGGAAAAGAGAGTTTTGAACAAAATAATTTAATTTTTAGACAAAGAAATTAATTTGTAAATAAAATAATGAATCTCCAACAAAAAATGTATTTTCTACCCAAAAGAATAATATTATATAAAAAAAGACAAATCATTTTCAAAATAGATAAATTTTGAAAAGAAAAAGCTGAATTTTCAACCAAGAATATTATATTTCTATAAAAAAAGATTACTTTTCTACCAAAAAAAAGATTAATTTCTGAGAAAATACATGCATTTTCAACCAAAAGATGAAATAGTTACAAAGAAAATTATTATTTTATCACAAAAGACAAAGTTTCAACAAAATATATAAATTTTTTAACAAATAATGCAATTAAAATATAAAAAAATAGTTATTTTCAATTCATTTAAATTATAACCTTCTTACTATTAATTAACAATAAGGCTAGTTAATTATATTCGCGACGAATTTAAACTGTAAGTTTGTTGTATGCATTTGTCTTGAATAAATAAAATGTTTTACATAGAACGCGAGAAACTTCAGGAGATTAATTCACGGTACTGGTCCTTGATTTTATAAAGATTTGGCTCGAGAACTAAGATCTCGGATCCCTTGCTTTTAAATCATAGGCCTCGCAGTTTCAGGCATAAGTCCACACTCCTTTGCTCTCAGGTCACTAAACCTATTTGCATCTGCAAATTTTCAAATAATTGTTTTTTTACATTAAAAACGGTCTTTTTCTGAACCTATGTCAAAACTCTTGGAAAATCCAAGATCAGTCTATGGAGGTGGAGGGGGGGGGGGGTAAAGTAATAAACATGTATTTATTTCTAGAAGGATGTATTCTTCCGCCAAAGGAAATACGTGAATGCAAGCGAGAGAATAACGGACTTGTTAGTGCAGTCAAGCACAGTAATTTATATTTTTCTCAGAGAACCTTTCTTCTTCCGCTAACATTTCACATCTACTAAACGCGTTTTTTGTATCAGAAAAAAATCATGTCGTTACTAGTTTTTGCACGAAGCATTCCAAAGAAGCTCCAATCAACGTATCAAAAGTCAGTAATAATCAGATTTGAAGGAAGCTTATAATCAAGCTGTACAGTAAATTTGAACCTTTTATTCAACACGCCTTAAAAATACTTCTTGATTCACATCAACTGTTGTATATATAGAAAGTGACTTTTAAAATAATAATTTCGAAGAGATTCCATCAAAAACAGAATATTATTAAAATTCCATCAGATAACTCAGGTTAATACTGCAAGGGAAATAAAATAAAATAACAATTTTTGTATCCCCTTTCTTCTCTCGCTAACATTTCACGTATATTGAACGCGTTTTTGTATCAGAAAAATATCATGTCATTACTGATTTTTGCACGAAGGATTCCAAATGTACTCCAAATATCGTCTAAAAATTTAGTAATAATCAGATTAAAATTAAGCTTTTAAACAAGCTCTACAGTGAATCATGCTCAGAAATATGAGTTTCGGCTTTTTGAGTTAAGGCGGTGCTATTCGGCCAGTGTTTATCTTCTTCTGTATATTTCTAACGGATTTTTGAAAAGAATAACGTGACAAAACAGAGTGGATACTTAAATACGGAAATATTCATAACGGTATAAAAAATGTTATGGCATCGCTGATAGAGGAATCGCTTAGAATCCTTGGAAAAATTACACAGCCACACACAAAAAAGAGTATGCGGATCTGGTAACAAGACACACGTATCCCTATGTATTTTGGAGCGCTGAATTCAAATTCAGTATCAAAAATCCCCCTTCACGTCATGGTTGAGCCATAACCTCAAAAAATGACGAAAAATCATGCACTGAGGCAAATAAATTTCAAAATAATGCCAGTGATGCATATTTTCACTTCAAAAACATGTCGACAACTGTGAAGCATCAACCCTTGCCTAATATCAACTTATTTAACATAACTTTATCCAACAGAACCTGACCTCACCTAACCTGAATTAACAGAAATTTATTGAACTACACGTAAGGCTCTGGAAGCATATTTTCCCAGTAGCAAATGTGTGCTACACCGAATGGGTCAACTAGAGCCTAACCTAGAAATAAATCTAACTTATCCTTACCTAACCTAACCTAACCTCACGAAACACAATTAAACTGATTGTGTTGCCCCGTTGTGTTTGCGGTACCGTTTCATTCAGCTTCGGCTTAACCTAGATAGAGGTTTAACCTATCCTAACCTAACAAAACCTGACCTAACCTAACCGATTACGCTGGCAACCCTGTTCTTGCGTACTTTCATATTCTGAAATTAATCGCAGTAAATGTCTGGAGTTTCGTAATTGCTTGTTGCTAGCATTATTCGCCTGTGTCTGTAACCAGGGCAGCTCCACGTGATGACGGTGGGCAACGGATCCACATTGGCTGAATTCCTGGGTAAACGGCGTTCATGCCGTCATGGCAGACACAGGTAAAAATTGTATTATAATACAGGGAAAAACCCCCAGTATCGGCGTCTGGTCAGGGTGGAAAAGCGGGCTCTCCGACGTCGTCATCATGCAACCGTAGCTCTTCATCAATGGATCACTTGGTTGGTGTAGAGTCTCATGCTACAAGGGAAAAAACCGCGAGGATTTCTCAATAGCATGCCTGCAAGAATAGCTCAAATTCATTCTGTTACATTTGCAGTAAATATGAAGTGAGCAGTTTGCGAAAATCAATCGACGAGGAAGTGAAAGGTCTTTACGAAAAGTGTTTCGACCGTAAATTTCTGCACCAAGAAGCAAAATGGCTTCCTCACGTCATTTGCAATTCCTGCAGACTTATGATGTATCGTCTAAAAAATTCAAATAACGAAAAGCACCGCAAGTACTCTACACCAACCACATGGAAAAACCCGTTATTGCGAAAGACTGCTACTTTCCATGAATTCCGTCAAAGGGTTCGACGCCAAAAATAAAAATAACATTTCGTATATTAATGTGTGCACAGTCACAAGAGCAATTGAGATCAATAAAAATGCACGCCAGACTGATTTAAGCGCTTTAGAAGATGATAGAATGAAAGTTGAAAGTCAACGTCATAGAGACGGTAGTGAAACCAGTGATCGAACAGAAAATAGTTCTGATCATTCTAATGAAAATGACGAAAAACATGACGAATATGGCATGCATAAAATGAAATTGAAGGTTCCAATATTAGTGTCGCAACTAGAACTGAATGATTTTATGAGAGATCTTGGATTACCGAAAGACGGCGCTGAATTTTCCGCTTCATTTCTAAAAAGAAGAAATCTTCTAGAGCCAAAGACAAAAGTTGCATTTTATCGCAACAGGGACAAAGCATTCAGAAAATTTTTCGTTAAAGACGAAGAGACGTCTTTAGTGTACTGCACTGACGTTAACTGACTAATGAACCACTTGAAGAAAAATGTGTACAAAGACGAAGAATGGCGACTTTTAATTGATTCGTCAAAACGCAGAATTAAGGCTGTTTTACTGCATAACACGAATACTTACGCTCCTATCCCTATAGCTCACTCAACGGTCATGAAAGAAGAATATAACAATGTTAAAATGCTTCTTAAAACAGTTAATTACACGAATCACAAATGGCAAATATGTGGTGGTCTCAAAATCATATCAATGATATTAGGCGAACAATCGGGTTTCACGAGAGAGCCATGCTTCATATGCCTGTGGAATAGCAGAGATCGAGCCAATCATTACCCCTCCACATAAAGCTTGGGCTCATGAAGCAATTTGTCAAGGCGTTAGACAAAGATGGACAATGCTATAAGTATATATCCTTTAAATTCCCTGATGTTTCAGACGCTAAATTGAAAGAAGGAGTCTTTGATGGACCACAGATTCGTATATTGACAAGAGATACTAATTTCGTGAGCCACATGACGAAAATTGAAATGGACGCTTGAGAAAGTTTTAAAGCAGTAAACGCAAATTTTCTCGGTAACGAAAAAAGTCCAGACTACGAGAATATTGTTGCGAAAATCTAGAAAATCTGGATAAGTTTCCAGAAAATGTTGGTGATTTCAGCGAAGAACAAGGGGAACGTTTTCATCGAGACATAAAAGTGATGGAACAACGATATCAAGGTAGATGGGACGAGGTCATGATGGCTGATTTTTGCTGGATGTTGAAAAGGGAAACGAATGTAGGTCTTAAACGTAAGCGTAACCCTTTGCATCGTTCCTTCGAAGAAAAAAGGACACGTTATAGCAGGCAGAAAATAGACTGCAGTAGGTCTATAAATAAATTTAATTACAATAAAAAGCAAGATAAAATGTAAACACAAAAGATATTATAAATATATCCCTTAAGTTTGAGAATAGCAGAGAGAAAAAAATTTTGAATAAAACTCTTATTCATTTGCATGTTTAAGTTACAGTTCTACATTTTAATTAATACAAACATTGTCAGGTTAATTGAAATGGCGTCAATTCTACTTGTAGTTCTAAGTTTCTTCAAATGAGTAATAAGCGTCTAAATTTTTAACCACCTGTAGTACAATGAAATAAATTTTATTGTGTTACAACGGGAACACTTAAGTTAAGTTGTGTTGCGTTAAGCAAAATTTCGTTAGGTTCTGTTGAATTAGATTCATTTGTAGGTTAACATCGAGTTAACCTATTAAATATAGTACACATTTAAGACTGAGAACCGTACGCTTACATAGATACACGTGTGGTTGAATTTCATTCGGTTAGGTTAGGTTAGGTCAGGTTTTGTTAGGTTAGGATAGGTTAAATTTCTATGTAGGTTAAGCTGAAGCTGAATGAAACGGTACCGCAAACACAACGGGACAAGACAATGGGTTTAATTGTGTTACGTGAAGTTAAATTAGGTTAGGTTAGGTCAGGTTTATTTAGGTTAGGATAGATTTGATCTCTTTGCAGGTTAAGTCCAAGCTGATTCAAACGGTACCGCAAACACAACGGGACAACACAATCAGTTTAATTGTGTTTCGTGAGTTCAGGTTAGTTTAGGTTAGTCTAGGTTAGATTTATTTCTAGGTTAGGCTCGAGTTGACCCATTCGATGTAGCAGACATTTGCTACTGGGAAAATATGCTTCCAGAGCTTTGCGTGTAGTTCAACAAATTTCTGTTAATTCAGGTTAGGTGAGGTCAGGTCCTGTAGGGTAAAGTTATGTTAAATAAGTTGATATCAGGCAAGGGTTGATCCTTGACAGTTGTCGATATGTTTTTGAAGTGAAAATTTGCATCACTGGCATTATTTTGAAATTTATTAGCCTCAGTGCATGATTTTTCGTCATTTTTTTGAGGTTATGGCTCAACCATGACGTGATGGGTGATTTTTGATACCGAATTTGAATTCAGCGCCCCAAAATCCATAGAAATACGTGTGTCTTGTTACCAGATTCGCACACTTTTTTCTTTTTATGTGGCTGTGTAATATATTTTGTCGCTAACAATGCCGGCACAGAAGTCTGCCCTTAAAATTACATTGTATATATACCGAAGAAATTTAAATTGCATTTTAAACAAAGAAACAACCTTAAAATATAATAAAACAAAATTCAACCGAAATTTGTTTATATTGAGCAATACGAATATTTAACGGGACATGAATCACAACCGAATCCCTAGTTTTTGTGTGTGTAATGAATCCGAAGAAAAAATAATATTTTTCTTTGTCTTACCTTTACGTTGCAAATTGAAAATACACTAATATTTTCAACAATGATTCGGGCCTCGCAACCACTAGAGAATCTAATGCTTAAAAGACGAAAATGTCGGCACCAAAATCTGAATACCATTACACTGTTAGTTCAGGTGTCAGTGACTCATCTACCAGTCTCAACAAAAGAGAGGTACACATCTATACATGGAGCAGGTAATCGGAAACTGACTTTTCTTCAAGAACGGACCAAATACTCAAAACTGTGCACCTTTTGTAGACTACACTTTAAGTCTGTGTACAATTTTGTATTACTTTTAGGTTAAATTTCACTATGGAGCTTCATTGTAAGCTTAATTTTAATCTGATTATTACTGAATTTTGATACGATCATTGGGGCACATTTGGAATGCTTCGGGCAAAAATGAGTAATGATATGATTTTTTCTGATACAAAAAATTACTTTAAAAAACTTGAAATGTTAGCAGGAAAGAAAGGTTCTCTTTACAAAAATAGAAATGACTGGGAAATGCCATTTCAAGGGTGCCAGGGATATGGAGGAAGTTGGGATCATTTGCTATGGGTGCATTATGGTTTCTACGTCTTAAGAAAAATGTGGCTTTGGAAATGATCAAAATACTTTTTTTATTCAATAAATAATATAGCTACAATAAAATTATAGATATTGCACGGTAGTTTACCTTCAGCCAAGCTCGAAACAATAAACTGCACTTGTTTTCAATGAGGCAATTACTCGAAAATACAAAAAACAATAAACTTCAGAAAATGTTTTTAATTTTACGGACAAACTAATCACTTTATCACCATTTTTTATGTAAGCCTTTTTTAATTAGAAGAAGATTAAGAGTGTTTTTTTATAGAACTATTTTTGCTTTAAAAACAGTTGTTTTCAAAGAAAATCCAAAAATATTAACTAAGCAGAGTAAAAAAAAAGTATCAATTTTGTTGCAGAGCATTTTGCTCCAGCGATTATTTGACTCTCGAGATCATCATAGTTTTCCATTCGGATTAATTTGATCTCATTTTTTAGTTCATTTATCAGACTCAACAAAATGCCCGCCAATTCTTGGCGGCGGTGTCATAACGATATAACTTAAAAATGGTATCTAACCGCACGCAAGTGACAACTTCACTTAACAGTTGATATTTTCTAACATCAGATTTCGTTATTTTTTTAACTTTTCAAGTACGCTACACAATCAGAAACCATAAAAAACTTGAATATAAGGTAGAGTATTGTAAGAACGTCAGCCATCTTGGTTTGACATCATAGATTATCCCGAATCAGATCACTATGATCTCAAAAGTCGCGCATTCACTTCCGCCGATCAAAATGCTCTTGAATTTGGTATCACTTTTTGTTGCATGTCAAAAAGATATTGATTTCGGTATCATTTTGACACTTTTTTTACTGTGAGCCGCTATGTTGGAAGA
>NC_046660.1:39069912-39074819 GCF_010883055.1 Belonocnema kinseyi | reverse complement strand
CCCTACATTTCACTGAATTTTGGTAGTTGTTTCAAAACCCCCTATGAAAGATTACTGACAACTAAGTTGATTGTTATAAATTGTCTCTTTTTAAAATCCTTCGTAACCTATGGCCTATAATACATGTATTAGAATGCTGGACGTTGACTTTACGATTTACAACACTTACGATACATGTATTGCAATTTCGTCATTCGAATACCATGTTTGCAATTTAACCTTACGCTTGTATTGTACAAGTCTTGTAGAAGTTATTCCCAGGCTTAAAGCTACCTGAAAAGACAAGTGAAGAAGAAAGTACTATGTAAAATCACTATAAATGCCAATAAGTAATATGTAACTCTTACAATTAGCGCAAAAAAATTTGAAATGCTACAATTTTATATAAACTGCTTCTAATTATTTCATGTAATAATCTACAATTCATTAATCCTATGCACATTAAAGCTGCTTTTCGCAAATTTTTGTCTCGCCACTTTTTCTGTTAGTACACCAAACTCTCGCTTTCAGTCAAGTGTCGAGGGTTGCCTTCAAATGGCCTTGGACTGATTTTGGGGGGATAGAAACGTAAGCAGTGAGGGCCGTCTGGCTCGTTTCCAATTGGAATATGTATCTTTATATATAATGCTGCAACCGCTCTCGTACTGCTCCCATGGGAAACTGAAGGAGCTAGCATTTCTAGGAACGCTGAGAACAGGTTGACTGAAAGCGAGAGTTTGGTGTAGTTTGACATATTTTAATTTTAACATTATTAGTTGCTTTAACATTATTAAGTAATTTTTTAATAAGGCTTAAGTAATTATTCTCGAGTTATATCCTAATGTATAAATTCAGCGTGACATATCAAATATTTAAAATTTGGTGTTTATATTATTTAGGAATTCTTTACTTTCAAATTTGCAGCTTAAAGCAGACACATGAAAATGATTTTTGTGTAATTCTTTTATTTATAATTTTTAAACAAAGCGGTCTAACTTGTATAACTTCACCAAATTCTGCCAAACTTTAACTACTTCACTGAGATAATTTTAGACAAAATTTATTATTCAAAGAAAAGGTAGAAAATTACTGGGACTGAAAGTAGTAGGCGTTTTGGGATAAAAATTAGATACAATTTTAGCAGTGGAGAAAGTATGCAAAAATTAGTAATATTTATTACATTGCGTATATAATTGTTTCCAATTTTGTTGTATGTAAATCCATATTCCCCTTTCTCCCCTTTTATTGAAGAATTTTTCTTTTTCCATCTGTTTTTAAAAAACTTACACTTTGTCTCGTGTGCTCGCTTAAATTCAAAATCAATAGCGTCAATAAGAAAATAAAAATATTTCTCACTGACATTTAAAAAAAATTAAAATATCTACCATTTGGTTCAAAATTTAACTACTTGATTGAAAACTCGTTTTTTATTGTTGCTGGAAACTAATTTTTCATTTGAAAATTCAAGTATGAAACAAAGACGTTTATTGTATACAGAAAATCGATTTGATCAATTGAAAAAAAGGTTTTTTTTAACCAAAATGTTTTCTAAAGTTAACCAAGTTCTTTCAACTAAACGATTTTGTTGACTGAATAAACAAATTTCTGGGTGTATATGATACAAATATTCGTAGACGCTTCATATATATATATATGTTTGCACTTATTTAATAAATAGGAAATGTATATGATAAAAAATATTTTGTAGATCAACTAACTTGGTGCAGGGTCTTCAGTGAGAAAATGTATATGGCCAGGTGATACTAACAACATTATCTGCGAAAGAGACCCTGCAATCTCCTTATTTACTTTATTTATATCAAATATTTCACAGATTAAATTTTTATTTATAGAAGCGCTCGCTAAAACTTTCATTTGCTAATTAATTCAAATTATAAAATATTTAACTCTTACATTTAAAAAAAAACTGTAAAACCTATCGTTTAAACGGGTGGCAGTCAGTAACACGTTCATTCAAAAAGTAATTTGTATACCACAGTGAAAAGTAATAAACTGACATTAAAATATAAACTATGAATCATTACATATGGGAAACCAAACCCTTAAAGAACCTAATTAATGGGAAAACTGGCAGAAAATGTTGATTATTTTCTCAGCATAACATTTCGATTATGAGACTATATATTTTTTATGAAAATTGATTTAAATATTATAATCATTTTTTGTTTAAAAGCAAAACATTAATTTCCAACTTGAAAAAATTTCGCTTTTTCCTTAGAGATACTTTTTACTACATGATATATTTTTGTGGAGTACATACATTAGAATAAACGTTTCAAATTAGAAAAGAAATATACATTGATACAAATCTTTTTTTTTTAATTATATATACAATTTTTATTAAACCTAATTTAATATTACGATCTCCAGAAGTAGAAAAATAACATTATATAATTGAAAAATTGCGAAAAAATTCGCCGTTCAAACTGACATTTGTGCGATTGTGTCTCAGTTGTTTCGAGGTAAACTTGTGGTAGTTTATTTTGATCTATAATTCCTATAAAACAATTATGGTTTTAACTACTACATCAGTAAAGTAATCTTAATTGTTAGCGTAATAATTAAAAATTACAATCATCAAGAAATATGTATTCTTTCATGCATAGGAGCAATACCAGAAACGATTATCTACTAATGGATAAGGGGTGTCGAATTCATACCCTTGTCTGAGACTAGTAAAAATGTTCAGTTAGCTCATTGACTACTTTTTGGGGATTTTTTGAATGAGAATATCCATTCTAAAATTAGAGCCTTATTTTTTTTTAATATAGCTTAATTTTTGTTAAACTGTTTTGGGATGCTTCTCCCATTATTTGTTTGAAAAAAATCAAAGTTATGCTTAATTTTTTTACTATTTATAAGTATTTTACATAATGCATATTTTTATAATTTTGTTAGAATTACTCGTCTATAAAAACAACACTGAATTCTTTTTGTAGTGAATAAATTAACAGCAGCTGGAATAAAAAATCTTTTCGTTAAATGCTTATTCCTTATCGCCACCTGCCAATTAAGCTCAACTGAAATTGAGAAATTTATTTAGTCGTCAAAACATGTTTCTAAAAAGCAATATATATTTTCTCTTTCGTTTATTTATAAAGCTGAGATTGTTGTAAAACTATTTCACTAATGTGGCCGTTTACACTGCATTAATTGTGCAATAATGAACTTAAATTTTTTAAATTTGCGTTAATTTTATTAATAATATTAGCAATATTCGCAAAGTAGGTTGTAAAACATACGTGTAAACTAGAAAAATGATTTATTGGTTGGTTTTTGAATAATAAAAATACTTTTTTTTTCGTGTGGACTAGAGCGAAGTTGTCTATGTCCAAAAATCATCTACAGTTATTTAATTAAATGAATTTGCTTTAAAGATGAGCTTTTTTGTAAAAATCAAGCTTGCGCCTAACTATCGTTAAACCATTTTTTATTTGATCATATCACAAGCTTTTTCGGCAATCATAATAACCATATTATTAGTCTTTCATCCAAGAAAATTCAGCATGACTGTAACAACAATGACACATATATTTTTTAAACCATGAACACGTAATCCTGGATCAACAACTGCTTCTGAATCATTTATAGGACCCATTGTTCAAGTTTCATATGCATGAAATAATCCCTTAGTATTTTGTTTTATCGCGCAGATCAAAAATTCACCACTATTAAATTTGAATGCAGCTCATGCAGGCGAAAACGTGTCATTAAACGTGAAGTTATTTTCTTTGGCTGTTTTAGCATTAAATAATCCAAGGGCTTTTGAAACGCCTTGAATCAAGCGTTTTATGTATAAATCCTCTGTTAAATGTCTTACTTGATCATTTAATTTTTGCAGTTAGTAGAAGTGGATAGATATAAAATGTATTGTAGTAAATGGGGTTATTACTATCACTTCGAAACGATTATTTCATGTCAGGAGCGCTTTGAATCCCTTTCATAATTTGTTTTGAAAAGTTCAGTAATAGTATAGTAATACCTAAATTAGAAAATGGACCTTCATGTATTGGAAGATAATATTTTAAATCTCTCAGTTTTTGCGAAAAACTATAAATCTTCTTGCCTACTAACTGAAAAGGTATTCCCGTGATAGTCACGTTCTTTTGAAGATTACACCCGACATGTAAATTTCGAATTAGAACGATACCATGTTTTTGAAGTTCTTAAATTCGACCTATATCAGAAAGCACTCGTAACTTTGGTGAGCCTATAGCACCTGCAGACACAATCACTTCTTTCTTCGCCATTACATTCTTATTTTTGTTCCGTACGCGTAGTGCTTTCTTTGTAGACGTGGCAATCAAAATCTTTGTTACAAAAGATTTAGTTTCTATAAGCAAATAAGACCTTTTTTCTCTAAATGGACGAATAAAAGCTTTGTTTCCACTTTGGCGAGATCCGTTTTTTTTTTGCCTGTGCATTCATTGACCCTCACTGTTATTCCGCATTGAAGTCCATATTTTTAATTGCAAGTTCATGAAGTGCTCGCAAAATGATTTCTGCATCTGATGTTTTATACAAAAACCGTTCCATAGGTGGACATCCACCAGCCTGATGATATTTCTAATTTTTTTTCTGAATCTGCAAGTTAAATAAATTTATGATTGAACTCTAGGGATTCTAACTTAGGAATTGCAAAATATAGTTTTGCATGTATCCTTATCGTTGTTGTCTTCAGATTTTTTAAAGTAAGACAATCCATCTTTTTAACGCCAAACAAATTACCCTCAGTGTTCCCAAACATTAAAATCTTCTAGATTACCTCTAACGTACAGCATGAAGTTAATTGTGCTTTTTATTATACCATTAAGCCATTTCCCTTTCGGGGTAGGCGTGACTCACTCGGCAGGGGAAAGGAGTAGTGTGTGGATGGGATAGAGATTTTTTAGATTGATCCAGAATTC
>NC_046660.1:39068469-39069812 GCF_010883055.1 Belonocnema kinseyi | reverse complement strand
GGCGCATACTTTGAATAAAATATTTGTTATCATTCTCTTGAAATAAATGTGTTTTTTTCTTGAAAAAATACCGGTTTCATATGTATACACCTGGTATATAACTTCCATATATCACAACGCTGCTGAAGGCTGGTGACCTTCTCAGCATGAAAACAAAAACACAAACCCAGGACGACTCTCTCGGTTCCAGTTCTACTTCCCCCCTCTCCCAACCCTCCCTTATTAACTGAAGTTTTTGGTGGAACTGACGTTAGAACTACATTCTCCACCATATGACGATTTGATACTTAACTTTGACATGATTTCGACTCAGAAAATAAACTTATTGCATAAAGGTGTTAGATGGGCTATAATCTAAACAATGAATAATACAAACTACGAAATAGCCTCGGAAAGGACTGGAACTTTTAATAACCAAAGGCATGCACACGGAAAATCTAAAGGTCATGTTTCAGGCAACGCATGCAGGCTGGGTGTTTGGAATTCTAGGGGAGTAAATGATCTTAAGGTAAAAGAATTGCGTGAAACGATGGACGTGAAGAAACTAGACATTTTATGTGTGCCCGAAACAAAGAAAAAGGGATGAGAAACTAAAGACATAAAAAACGGCGTGTTGAAAGGCGGATTTGAAATATGGTCAAGAGTAGACTGTAAATCACATGGTAAACAAGGAGTAGGTCTCATTTTGAACGAAAGAGCAAAGCAGCATCTCGGAGACCATGGCTTCGTGTCTCCCAGACTGCTGTGGGCTAGAATGAAAGTAGGAATCAGAAGACTATTTATTATAGCATGCTACGCGCCGGTTGATAGTGATTCTAGAGAAGTGAAAGACGCCTTCTGGGACACTTTAAATGACACAATAAACATCTGCGAACATGGGGAAAGAATAATTCTACTAGGAGACATGAATGGTTGGGTGGGCATCCAAAATCATGATACAGAAAGAGTATTAGGTCATTTTGGGGATCCAAGAACAAACTATAACGGAGATAAATTAGTTGGTCTATGCTTAGAAAGGGGTCTGTTTATTATAAATACTTGGTTTAGACATAAAATGATCCACATGTACACCTGGTCTAAAGGATATAGCCGCAGTATAATTGACTTTGTTGTTGCGGATGAAAGACTTAGAGAGTTAGTCAAAGATACAAGGGACTTAGAGGGCGCCTGGACAATGTTACGGGATATCCTTGTTAGATGCACAATCGAAGTATGTGGTACCGCAGTTGTAGAAAGAATGGCTGGTGATGCGTGGTGGAATGATGAAATTCAGGCTGCCTAAAAAGCAAAAAGAGAAGCGTACAAGAGAACTTTGAACATCGCAGGTCTTAGCAATGAGGAAA
>NC_046660.1:39066815-39068369 GCF_010883055.1 Belonocnema kinseyi | reverse complement strand
CCCCTCTTGTGTGTTTATTCAGGCCTGTATGATCTAGCTAAAACCTATTTAAAAAAAATTCTTAAGTTCATGACAAATTGACTTAAATTTTGAATACACATGTATCATATTGAAAAAGGCGATTGCTATCTACGATTTAATTACTATCATTTTGATAATTACTTTGCCACGATACCAGAGACATTGTTTAGCTATTGAACATGAATTTTCGTCTTGTTGGGTTTGATAGTGCCAAGCGATGTCAGTTTGTTTAATTTCAAGAACCAATCCTGGTATTTCGGAAGCTTCTGGTTCCTCTCTTCCAGCTTCTAATGATAGTACCTGTCAATAATTATTAAATTTGTTAAGATTTTAATCAAATTTATCTGAGACCAAAAATTCAATAAATTGGTTTTAAATTATATATACGACCAATTCCATTTCAAACAAGACAACATTTTAAGATATGTCTGTCTCATCCCGAGACGAAATTTTAACCCTACGTCAAACCTGTTAATTCTAGATGAAACCTCCTTTGAGCCTATTTCAGCCTGCACATCCTACTTTGATTGTCAGAAAGCCTAAGAATTACGAATTTGTCCTCCTTTAGTCCTCCTCTAATCTCAACTGTATTCTTCAAGTCCTCCTTTAAACCTCCTATAACCTCCCAGTATTTTCAAGTCCGCCTGTAGCCAGAAACGAGCGGCGTGCATGCGCAATGTCAATGGAAACTTGCGCCAGTTAAAAAGTCGCATTAATTATATATTATTTACCATTCTTTTAGTTGTAAGAGCGCCGCACTCGTTAACATCGTTGAAAGCAAGAGGGCAGCCATATCTTGAGCAGATACACGTGACTGCAGAAGGAGAAATCAACGATCCATGAAATAATATTTTCGCAAAAGGAACCATTGACAAAAAGAAGAGCATGGGTCACAAAAATAAAGTGCAGAAAATCCTAAAAAGACACACAAAAGGGAAATGGAAAACGCCATAGAAAATTACTGCTCAGTACTCAATCACTCTAATTTTTTTTTGATAAATCACCACAAAAATAGCAGTACAACACGAGAGTTCAGTCCAGAAAGAAAACCCAATTGGAGCAACCGATCTCTGTGCTTCCAAAGCACAGTCTGTGCTACAAGAGAAACGCTTAATGTATATTCTCATGACATCCTACTTTAAGCTTCCAATGATTCAGTAAGATAGGACATGCAGGCTTAATGAAGTTTCTAATTACAGCCTACTTTAAGCCTACAAGTGGAGGAAATGGAAATATGTACCACTTGGGTGGCCCAAAATAGGATGTAAATGTACAGAAATAAGGCCTTTTTATAGCTTATTTAAGCCTACGAAGTTACAAACTTTGGAGGCTTAAACTAGAGTTCAAATTCCGAAACCATATGGTGTCGGAATATTTTTTCATTCAGAGAGGGTAAATGTACTAGTGGTCAGATAAACAGCATTACTCTTCGCATTTACAGTCTGTCAAGTTAAAGCGTGGGTGGCTTTACTCGCAGTCGGTAAGGTGTATCGACATGATTTTGGTGTCAAAATATTAAGAAGAGCTCCCTCT
>NC_046660.1:39064177-39066715 GCF_010883055.1 Belonocnema kinseyi | reverse complement strand
ATGAAAGAGGGAGCTCTTCTTAATATTTTGACACCAAAATCATGTCTATACACCTTACCGACTGCGAGTAAAGCCACCCACGCTTTAACTTGACAGACTGTAAGTATTTATTTGTAGGCATTTTATTTTTGTATTTTTCCAACCAAATTTTCGCATTTTCAACTATGTGTGAACTCCTAAAGTAATGTTTTCCAATTGTTTGTAAGTTAAAGTGGATTTTGGAAGCCAAACAGTTTTTCGGAAAAACATAGGAAAACAGCAGTGATCGGAAAAGATTTTTAGTGGTCACCCAGGATGTATCGAATAGTCGGACAGCATTTTTAAGTTTTGAAATTTTTCATTAAGAAGTATTTGTCCTAATCACATGCTACTTTAAAATACTAAAAGTAAAAATAATTTAGCAGAAATGCTTTCGATACTAAATCGAATTAATTTTACAAATTATTTTATTATTTATCTTTGCCTAACTTTCACAGAATCTTTTAGGGTAGTTCTACTCTATGCGACTGTTTAAAATTTTTTTTGTCTCAGTAGTAAAATTATTGTACTCTTGTGGGCACAGCCCTGTGGAGCTCACTCTCGTGTACAAATACTCCCGCTTAGCTCCAATAAAAGTCGGGCACTTGTCCGGGCTTAGTCTGGCTAGGTCTGGAACTGGTCGGTGGCTAGTTGGCGTTTTTTTAGAACATTTTAACTCGGGACCTGGTCGGGGACAAGTCGAGTCACTTCAAAAAAAAAGTTAACTCTCTGTGTAGACTATTTTTATGTCAAAATCCTACGCGGGTTCTAACTGGGCTCTGGTCGGGCTATTCTTGTTTTAAAATTTCTGAGAGAGTGTTACATATAATGAGTTAATCTGTACAAAAGCGCAATTATTTACTTTTTTAAAGAAAAGTTAAACACAATTAAATATTTAAATCTTCTTGAATATATAAAAGAATATTTTCATTATCAATTCAAAAAGACTTTAAGACTGTCTTTTTTATACTTTGAATTCTCCGCTCTATTTACTACTAATCTTCGCCACTGCGTGCGGTATTGTCAATCTTTTCTAAACTTAATTCTAATCTGACTCAGCCGAAAAATATAATATTGAAATAGCAGGGGAACAATTAAATATTTGTGAAGATAAGTTCATTGTTATGGTTAGTATTATACAGTTAATTCGATTTCACGAGCATACGAGTAAAAGAATCATTAATTGAGAATGTCTAATTTTAATACTTTTGGTATAAAATACTTGTAAACGAGAGTTTGAATTCTAGCCTAAACAATGCGAGCTCTTGATTTATTTTACGCAAAAAGTTTGACCATTTTCAATTAGAAATACTTCCCATATGTGGTAAATTTAAGAAAAAATAAAGTATAATATTGATTCTTGAACTATGTAGAAACTATTCTGTTTAAAAGAGAAAAATAAAATGCTATTTTCAAGTTATAATAATTTTTGTTCTTACAAAAAGTGTCTTATTAAAAATATTTTTGTCATTGAATGTGTTTTAAATCGTATTTTTCATAAATTAAAGTAATTTGAATTTGTGATTCTAGTTTTCATTTACTTCATTTTTAATGAAGATTTAAAAAAAAAGTATAATCGACTGTTCCGGAGTAAATTGTCTTAATTTCAAGACTACCGAAAACAGTGTATACATCAAATATATTCTACATCACTAGAATGTCCTTTCATTGTTACACCAAGATACATACAACACTCTAGTGAAGTGAAATATTGTTGATACAATCTGCTTTTAAAAAACTTGAAGTCAATACTATTTTTTTTTTGGAGACTGTCGTGTTATTGTACGGACAATACGAGAACACGATTAGACCCCGTATGAGAAAAGTCGGGACGACTGGCCAGTCCCCGACTAATTCACAGTGACGGAACTGGTCGGGGACACTATCAGTAGTCGCAACTAGCCCCTGACTTAACCCTTAAACGGCCAAAACGCCACTACCGGTACACTGCTTTTCAACGGCCAATAACTAAGACTATTCGACACTAGAAAAAATTGAGACCCATATATTTTTATTGCTTAAGATCTCCTCTTTCCGACAGTGCCAATGAAATTCCTCAAAAAATTTATTTATTATCCCAAAATGCAGTTTAAACAAAAAAAAACGTGTTTTTAGTGCCTATTTTTTTTGTGAACCATTTTCCAAAGCTTTTCGAGTCTGTAATTAACCTGGAATCTCACTAACCGGTGGAATAAATGTCTAAACTTTGAGAATCCATGGTTCAAAGATCGATTTTTCGTTTTAGTATTTTCGAAATGGCGTCTTAATGGCAAAATTTTCGTGAAAACATTCATGAATTTTTTTGCAATAAACGATGCGCTTTTCGGAAAAATCATCAAGAATAAAAAGTTCTTGTAATCAGCCAAGGAATACGCCTGAATTTTTTCAAAACGTTTTGAACAAAATTTTGGATTTTGAATATGAACAATTTTTGGAAAATTCAAAATTTTGCTCAAAACGCTCCGGAAAAATCCAGGCGTATTCCTCGGCTGATTACAAGAACTTTTTATTCTTGACAAA
>NC_046660.1:39034205-39064077 GCF_010883055.1 Belonocnema kinseyi | reverse complement strand
ATGTAATAATGAACAATGTCGCCAGAGGACTACTAGATTTTGCATTGATTGCAACATGTATTGCTGCTTACATTGTTTCTCAAAATTACATTCTAAAACAGCTGGATCAAAATGATTTCAACGGATTGAAATCTGGAATGAAAAAAATTCTCCATAAAAAAAAATTCAAAAATGTAAAAAAAATATATAAAATCCCTTAAAAAAAAGAGACTATCGATATTCGTCGACCTCCACGTTGATGATAGTTGGGCAACGTAAATTTTGTTTGCGGCAGACGGACGATAGATATTCGTGAATCATTTTACTCTTACACGATGCTTAGAACTATGAAAATTTTTTCTTGAAAAACTATGCGCTTTTCGGAAAATTTGTCAAGAATAAAAAGTTCTGGTAATCAGCCGAGGAATACGCCTGGATTTTTCCGGAGCGTTTTGAGCAAAATTTTGAATTTTCGAAAAATTGTTCATATGCAAAATCCAAAATTTTGTTAAAAACGCTTCGAAAAAATTCAGGCGTATTCCCTGGCTGATTACAAGAACTTTTTATTCTTGATGATTTTTCCGAAAAGCGCATCATTTATTGTAAAAAAATTAATGAATGTTTTCACAAAAATTTTGCCATTAAGACGCCATTTCGAAAATACTAAAACGAAAAATCGATCTTTGAACCATGAATTCTCAAAGTTTAGACATTTATTCCACCGGTTAGTGAGATTCCAGGTTAATTACAGACGACTCGAAAAGCTTTGGAAAATGGTTCACAAAAAAAATAGGCACGAAAAATCACGTTTTTTTTTTTGTTTAAACTGCATTTTGGGATAATAAATAAATTTTTTTAGGAATTTCATTGGCACCGTCGGAAAGAGGAGATCTTAAGCAATAAAAATATATGTGTCTCAATTTTTTCTAGTGTCGAATAGTCTTAGTTATTGGCCGTTGGAAAGCAGTGTACCGGTAGTGGCGTTTTGGCCGTTTAAGGGTTTTAAAGTGGTGCCAAATGGTCATACACCCGACCAGTCCTCCATTTGCATTTCTACACGGGCTATTCTAGACGATTTATTCATTGTTTAAAAAAAAAAATGGCAATCCCTAAAGTAGTGTTTTGCGTAATCGACTATACAATCAGATTTACAAGAAACTTCCGGTAAATATAAGTCTAATCGTAGCGTGCCCATTTTTATTTTTTTGATTGATATAAAGTGATATGTATTAAATATCTGCCACGCAAAACAAGAAAGGATGAACTGCATTTGGGATTTTTCACTTGAATCGCAATTGTTTCTTAATAAAATATGTTTGAGACAAATACGAATCAGAGGGCCAAATCCCAAATTCTGTTAACACTTTCTTGTTTTCTAAACAAAATTATTTCAAAAAATTAAATTTTCGCATTTTTATCGGAAAAACCGAAAATTAGAAAAAATGACTGGTTCTTTCATGATATCTTGCATAAAAAAATTATATGTTCTTTCTCAGAAATTTCTTAGACCACATACAAAGTTCATGGGATACCTTTTTTATTAGCTGAAACTTTTTAAAAATACTAGAAAAATTCTAAAAAGTTGGGGGTTTTCTGAATATATTTCCAGATTTTTTCAAAATTCAATGAGAAGAATAAAGAAAATTTTCTGGTAAATTCCACCTTTTTATTGTTTTCTAAATTGCTTTACAGTTTCTGCTTATATAAGTTTACCATGTTAAGAAGTGGCGAATTTTGAAATTCACTTTTAAGTATTTAACTGCATTTTGAGAACCTTATATAATTATTACTATAATTTGTGATCAAACAATAATATATATTCATAAATGTTCCTATATTTTTACCATAGGGATATATCCGTATACTAAATCATTCTGATGCTCGAATCTATAGGTATACCTGCCTTCTCAAAAACTGTTTTTTAACGCAAAAATTATTTATTTTAAACTTAAAATATTTTTATATTTGAACATAAAAATTGTTTTTTTAAATTATCTTCAAAAATATTCATATACCATTTGCTGATCTCTGTCAGTTTATTCACAAGTACGCACCTTGTGGTTTTTATAATATTAATAAAAAATATCGGATGATAATTTTCTATAATTAAACATCACTAGCGACAAAATTTAACAAAAATTAGGAGAAAAACGACTTATTTTTGCCTTTAAATTCCTACACTAAACATTTGTTTATAAAATTAATTAAAAATATCAAGTGATATTTGTCCATAATTATTCGTTATTGGCGACATAATTTGAGGAAAATAAGAAGAAAAAACGATTTCTTTCTACCTTTAAATGTCCACGCTAGGCATTCATTTATATAATTTGTTTATAAAATTAATAAAAAATATCGGATGACAAATTTTTATGATCAAGACTTATTTTTTCGATGAGATCAAGTAATTTTAACGTACAAAATTTACTTTGAAAACGAAGAATCCATAGTGTAGACTATTTGTTAAGTTAAATTGTTTATACCAATTAACTTAAAAATGACATAATTTGTTTTTGCTTTCAACTATCTCCGCGCATAATTTGCCAGCTACGAGTTATTTTGAACATGGTTTTTTGAATTCATCCCACTATACTGCGGAGCGTTACAAGCTGATACTGGACCAGTATAGACACCCATTATTGGGACACGTGTAATATGCACTGGGCCAGTATTGGGCCAATTTTGTGTTTTCACCTGGACACGAAGGGAGGTATTTCATATCCAGTAAAATTAATTACAAATTGAAATATGTTGAAGAGCACGTACCCTTGCAATTTTTAATACTTTAATAACATTTTTGATATTTTTATAGTAAAATTTAAAAAAAAATCTGCCCTTTGCGTGGGCACATTCTAATCGCGCGCGGCTTTCTGTTCTCGTAAGTTTGAGAGCGCTTGCGACGCGCAACTGTTTCTTCTCGCGCTCGATAATATATATTTACCTCGCGCTACGAGCCCCGTCTTTATATTTCCTCCACAACAAATGTAATTATTTATTTTGAATTATTTTCACCAAAAACTACTCTTCATGTAAGAAAATTAATTATTTCAAATTTTAATCTCTTTTTGAGACGAACAACTAGTGTCTATTAATTTTTTTATGGTTTGTGGCGTTTGTCCAAAAATGTGATTGAATTTCCTAATGATTAAAACAAAAACTACGTGTTTTATACCAAAACAATAAATAATAAATTTGTAGATATTTTTAAGGTAAATAACATTTGTCTTATTTTTTTTCACAGCTTGTCTCGCTTGTCCAAGATCTTAATTTTTTAATTATTTATCATGTTTTTTACGAATAAAACATTTACTACGTATCCTATCAAAAAGGAATTAATAACGAATTTATAGCTGTTTTGGTGCACAATTCTCGTGAATTCATATTTTTTCGTAGCTTGTGTCGTTTGTGAAAAAATTTAATTTTTTTCTAATTTAATGTTGTTTTGTTGGAAATACAGCAAAAACTACGTGTTATAGAAAAAAAGGTTTCTGGAAAAATTGGTAGATTTTTCTTAGGTGCATAAGTTTTTTTATGTTTTGATTTTTGTACCTTCATAGTTTGACTGCAAAATAGAATTGGTTATTTTTCATAATTCTTTGCGCGATCAAAATTTAAATTTTCAAATTTTTGGGAAAATTTAAAAAGTGTTATGATAATCTTGCAGGGCTGGCAAAAATCAACGTTTTTCATTTCTTAACTTTTCTCATATCGTGCGTTGTTTGATTCAAAATGTTCATTTTCTGCTTTTTTTTATTTCGAAAATGCTATAACGTTGATATTCTCCTACTTACCGAAAAATTTTAAGAATTTTTCGAATTTTTGTGTACTAACAAAAGACGTAAATAGAATTTTCAAATTAAAAAAATAGTGGACTCAAAAATTTTGAAAAATCTTCAACTTTTTGAGTTTTCATCGAAAATAGCTGGTTTACGAATTTGATTTTTCTTTTTTCTCTCGAAAAGCATGTACCAAAGTCAGTTTTTATGTCAAAACAATAACTTATCAATAGGATGAGAATGTAAAAAGTAAGATCTAGTATAAACAAAACAATACCTTCTTTCCATTGGGTTTTCTTTATGCTTGCTATAATTTTAGTTTCATATGAATCTCAAAGAAGAATTGATAATAATTTACATCTTGTGATTGACATGCATTTTCTATGTTTCTAAATGTCGCATGTTGAGAAATTTGACTACGATAAGTAAAAAGAATGCAATTTTTTCAAATATATGCAGGATAGATAAAAATTTGGAAAATTTCATAAAAATTTATATTTTAACGACTCATTTTATTTTTACTACAGGTTTTTAAATATACTCTCATTTCTTCTTTATTCATAATGTATAAGGTAAGGTTTTACATAATCTCCATTTTTTTTAATCTTATCACTTATATGATTTATATTATTTTGTCATAACTATTTAAAACTATGTACCACTATTGACATAAATTCTTATATCTTCATGGAAATACTATTGGTTCTAAAATTTCACATACGTGGCAATACTTTTTCCATATAAATCATAAATATATTCCAAACTCAATAATTGCCATTTAGAGTTTAAAATATTATTATTTTCGATAGCGAATTGAAATTAGAAAAAAGTTACTTTTACGGATTTAATAATAAAACTATAGTTGCAATAACTAGCAGTTTAAATAAAATAAGTTGCAAAATATAAAAAAAACTATTTCCCGTGCCAACTTACGTCATTTCCGCTGAGTTTTATAAGAATGATCAAACTTCTAAATTCTGTCAAATGTATAGAAAAAGTCTTGAAAACATTATGAAAAATCTCATAAAATCTCATAATTTTTTACCAATTTATTTTTATATGTCGAGGGGTCGATCACTCCAATATTCCTGATCCATTCATTAAATATTCCCATACACGTATTCTTTTAATATTCCTAGATATTCTTGCTATACTTAAAATTCCTTATAATATATCTCAAACATCTTTCATTTTCTGACGTATTCCTCAATTTCCTATGGCGCTCTACAAGTTTTTAAAGATTCCAAATTATTTAAAATGATTTTTATAAAATTCAAGAAATTTCAAAAGAGTTTTTGTATTATTGTGTAATTAAAAATATTTTCAAGTGTTTAAAAGAATTTTATTGGATTTCGAAATAGTTTGACCGGATTTTAACTTTTTTTTAAATTAAAAAAGATTTAAGTTTATGAATGAATTTTGAAATATTTCAAGTAATATTAAAGAATTTTTTCCAAAAATTACCAGAATTTTCAAGAGATTTTCAGTGATTTTAAGGGATTTTATGGCATTTAAATGGATTTAGTATGGTTTAAAAAGGCTCTAAGGGAATTTTAAATTTTAGAAAGCATTTTAAATGATTTAAAAACAATTTCAAAGGGTTTAAGAATCTCTGTGTAATTTAAAAATATTTTTAAGTATTTAAAGAGGTTTTTAGAAATTTCAAGGGATTTAACGGGAGTCATTTAATTAAAATTTTTTTAAAGTTTGTAATCGAATTTCAAAAGATTTCAATTAATTTAAAAGGGTTAAAGATATTTTTAATGAATTTAAGAGATTTTAAGTAATTTTGTAGAATTTTTAAGGAATTTCGCTAGAATTTAAATGAGTTTTAAGATTTTAAAGTATTTTTAAAATATAAATAATGTTCTTGAATTCTTTAAAGTCTAATAAACCTCTTGAAATGCTCTGAAGTTTAAAGAAATCGTTTAAAATCTATTAAATTTTTTAAAATATATATTGATTTTATTTCTTTTAAAATATCTTGAAATATACTTGTGAATTTAGTTTAAATCTTGTTTGAAATTGTTAGAAACCGCGGCGAATATAAATTTTCATAGCGTGTGATTATAAATAGTGTAGTGATTGTGTAATAAGAAATAATTGTGTACTTAAACATCTAATCAAATAGTAGAGTATAATAGTAATAATATAATAATACAAAAATTTAATTCAATGTGTACTGAATTCATTTTATTCAGCGAATATTAAACTATTCTGCTGCAAATTCTTTTATTTTTGTGCTGAAAATTAATTTTTTAACTTAAAATTGAACTATTCTGTTTTTGGTTAAAAACTTATTTTTGTGATAAGAAATTCGACAATAATTTTTTATTAAAAATGTATATTTTATGGTTCAAAACTCAATTACTTAGTTGCAAGTTGAACTACTTTGTTAAAGCTTCATTATATTAACTGAAAATTTAACTGTTTAATTTCTTGTTAGTAATTGATTGTTTTTAGTAGAAAATTAAACAATTTTTATGTAAATTTATTTATTTTTATTTGGTGCAAATTCTTTAATTTTTGTAGAAATTAAATTTTCTGTATTGGGAATCCAACTAATTCCTTAACGGCTAAACACTTTGTGAAAAATTAATCTTTTTAACTGAAACCTTTACAGTTTTATTAAAAATATTTTTTTTCTGAATCGGTTAATTTCCGTAAACAATTATTTTGCTTCACTGAAAATTCAACTACTTAGTTATGGCAAACTACTTCTCTAAAAATTAATTTCATTAGTTGAAGCTCCCATTTTTCGGTTAAAAATTCAACATTTCACCTTAAACACTCACTTTTTTGTGGAAAATTTGTCTTTTTGGGTTGAAAAGTCGATTATTTTTTTCGAAAATTAACTTTTGGTTAAGAAATTAAGTTTTCCGTTTAAAAATATATCTTATAGTGAACATTTGATACATTTTTTTAAATGTCACTGTTCAGTTAAAAATTATTCTGATTAATTTAAGAGTTCTAACAGTTTGTTGAAAATTCATCTTTTTCGGCAGAATTAAACTTTTTTTGATTTAAAGCGAAAATACTATTTGTTCAAACATCAACTGCTATATTTTTCGATGAGAATTTACCTTTTTGGTTGAATTTGACTGTTTCACGAATCGTCGGCAAACAATTCGTAGTTTTTTACACGAGTGAAACCCGAAATATCTCTTTTTATTAAAATTACAATCTTTTCGGTTGAAATAGCAACTGTTGTGACAGAGAGAAACTGTTATAATATTCTGTTTTAAATTAAAATTTTCAACTATTTGGTTGACAGTTGAACTTATTTGTGAAAAATATATTTTCGTTGATTGAAGGTTCATCATTTTAGTTAAAAATTCAACTCTTGTTAAAAATCTAATTGTATTGTTAAAAACTCAACTTTTTTGTAAAACATTTGTCTTATTGAATAGAAAATTCGTTCTTTTAGATTGAAAGTTCAACTACCTTATACAATTTTTTTTAGCTGGAAAATTGAACTGTGTGATTAAAAACATAACTATTTTGATGAAAAGTGTATTATTTCGTTAAAACTTCCTCTATCTTGTTTTAAAGTCATCCTTTATGTCGAAAATTCAACTGCTTTGTTAAAAATTGGCCTCTATGAATTTTAAATTGGGTATATATATTTATAGATTTATTGGCGAATTCAGGAAGTACACTGATGAATTTCATTTGACATGAGTAGGCACATTACTGAAAATTGTTTCCTCCTAAAGAAAATTTTTTAAGGTCCAAATGTTCGTCCATTATTTTTTAACATATATCGATATATTCGAAGCTCAGGAATTAGAAAATGAGGTAAATGCATAAAAGAACATTTTAATGTTTGTGATTGTGCGTGTATGTGTGCATAAAAATAATTTTTTCAAATTATTACTCGAATATTATTTGCGCAAATTTTTATCGCAGGACCCTGACGACATATTTCTTTTAATGTGATACAAGATCAAATTACTTGCTTAGCAGCCAGGTCAATCAAATTTACCAATTCAGCTTCTTTTCGCCAAGTCATTGTAACGATGCTTCTAATTTCTCGTTTTCAGGCGTGGATGTCTCTGGAATGAAAAACAATTAAATGCTGACGATGGCCGTTTAACGACATTTTGTCACATATATACTTTTTTTAAGATTTAAAAATTCTCTGAAAGTCGAACAATTTATTCCCACGACTTTTTTGATAAAAAAAAATTATCAGAGTTATAGCATTTGCAATATTCGAAAAAACAAAGTTAAGAAAACTATAATGTTGCTTTTTAAACTACATTATTCTAACGACTTTTTGATTTTTCGTAAGAAATCGAACATTCAAATTTTTTGAAGAACTGTTATTGGCTGCTTGGCTCGCAAGTTTGAGAGCGCTTAAGGCGCGCGGCTGTTGGTCAACGCGCTTTGCGCTTGATAATATATTTATCTCGACTTTTTAAAACTAAAGGTGAAAGCATCGACAACAGTGATTTTGTGATTGTGAATTCTCTTTTGTTAAAGCTCCTTCGGCTATAAGGGAAATGGTATGTTTGGCTGAACACATAAAAGACTGCAGCGCCATCTATAAGAAAATTTTAAATACAGTCTAGATGCTAGTGCCCCCTGGCAATTAAAAATTCAACCTCGTACCCGAAAATCGGTAGTATTCTGTTGGTAAGCTTTTGACCTGTTAGAGAAACTTAGCGACGATAGAGACAGCGAATCTTCAACCATTTTTATTACACCCTTGCGTTTGGGTTGAATTCCCATTTCTCGGCTTACCTAATCAGTTCAAAGAAAATATAGAAAATTGAGAAATATTTCGGCTACACAATCTGCGTCGGAAATGCTGTATTCGCCTACAATGAGACAAAAATAAAATTCGTGAAATTATACATATGAATAATTATCAAATAATTTTCGTATTCATAAAACCTACTTTTATGAAATACGTAAAATACTGGATGTAAGAACATTACTTTAAAACTTATCCAGGGCGTCTAGCAAAAAAAAATGCCAGCAGTTTTTCAAGTTTTCTAGGGCAAAAAATAAATTTTCAAGGTACCTTTCTAAACATGTGTCTGAGAAATTTGTATGTGTCCACAAAATCTTATTTTATAGGAAAAAGACTTTTTCGGTGATTGATCAATTTCTTACCATGAAAAATCACAAAGCTAAAATCGAAAATATTTTAAAGCTTCATATTCTTCCGACTCGAAAATTTGATTAAATTGGTTTCAATCCAATAATGTGCTGCTGTTGATATAATCAAAGTGAGTGCACTTTCGTATTTAATGGTCTCTTTTTGATTAGAAGTAATTGAAATTTGACTGATTCATCACCTTTCAGCTGATTTGAATTTAATTTTCAATGAAGTAATTATATTTTCAACAAAATAGTCGAATTATAAATTAAATTAATACATTTTTAACAAAAATGATGAATAGAAAAGCAAGAAAATAAACTATTAAACAAGTAAGTCAACTTTCAATCAGAAGACTCTATTTTTCAATCTGGAAGACGAATTTCTTTCAAAGTATTTTTAACTTTGAAATATTGATTTTCTACGAAAAGGACAAACTTTCAACAGAATAATTTAATTTCCAACCAAAGAGAATAGTTTTCAATAAAAATAGCAAATCGTCGTCAAATTATTAATTCACCACCAAAAAAGTTAATTTTTAACAAAACAGTTGCAGTTTAACCATCGAAAGAAGTAAATGAAACCAAAAAAATTATTTTACTATCGATAATCATGAAGTTCTAACTCAAACTGATCAAATTTCAACAAAAAATGAAAGAGTTACATTTTTCTGGTAAAAAAACTGTATTAAAATATTTAAAAATTTAGAAAAATACAATAAATTTTCAACGAAATATTTAAATTTTCAAATGAATATTTTAAGCTTGAAACAAAAAAAAAATTAATTTTTAATGGAGTGGTACAACTTTTACCCAAGTAGTTGAATTTTCATTGTAAAAAAATAAATTTTCAGCCGAAAATGAAATAGTTAAATTTTCAACTAAAAAATTAATTTCAAAATAATAATGTAAAGGTTGATATTCCAAACACAAAAGATGCCCTTCTTATTAGGTTTACTCTGGTGAATTTTTATTTTTTACTGGCCTATAGAAATGTTGGAATATTTTGTAAAGTTTTTAACATACACTTTTTTACTCACTAAATAAAACAATTCAAATTTAAAAAATAAAATTGTCTATCAAAAAAGTGGTTAAAAACATATTTATGGATATTTTTTGGTTGCACAATGTTTTAATTTTTTCAAAAGTCATTTTTTGTCGTAAAAAATAGCATTAAAACTTATAGGTTATTCAAAAAGAAATTTTTTTCTTATTATTGACTTTTTTCATATCGTGCTTTATTTGGCTTAAAATGTTCATTTTCGTTTGTCGTTTGGATTTTTTAAATGCTTTAACTCTGGTAATTTTTGATTTTATCAAAAAATGCAAGAAGATCAATTGTTCGACCTTTTGAATACTATAAATAACCTTTCAGAGAATTTTCAAAATTTTGAAAAAAGTGGTCTCGAAAATATTCAAAGTGTGCCCACTTTTTACATTTTTATCCGCTATTGCTCGCTAACGAACTGGACCTTTAGTTTAGGTCTTAGGACAATAAAAGAGTGTACTAAAGTCCAATCTAATAGAATAATTCGACAAAAGTTATTGTGGAAACAGACAGATATACAGACAGAGATACAAACATACATTTAGACACACATTCGCAAAAACCTTTTTTTCGGATTCAGGGAGTCTCAAAACGTGGACATTTAACAAAAACTGAGAGGGGCGGGTCAAATTTGACACAAATCTAATAGCTGCTCTGATGAGAATGTAAAAATTCTTTTTTAAGCTGAAACTTTGCATAATTTGACCATGAAATGGAATCCCAAATAATATCTGCAAATTTTCTATCAATAATTTTTTAATACGACGCGTAGTTTTTTGTTTTATCCGTAAAAAGCAGCATTAAAAATGAAGTACCAATTTTTGGGCATATGACAAAAATTACAAAAAAGGATGATTCACCAAAAATTTCGCACCCAAAAAAGATTTAAACATGTTGTAGTCGTCACTTTCTGATAGGATGCGTAATTTTCCTTTTGATCTCATCACGCGCAGCTCGCTTCGCTCACAAGTTTGATCGCGCCTAGGGCGCACGTCTGTTCGATATCGCGTTTCGCGATCTAGCTTTGTACTTGCTCCACATTTGTGCACAGAACTTTTAAAATTAAAGGTCAAAGTATTGAAAACTGTAATTTTGTGATTGTGGATTCTCTTTTGTTGAATTCCCTTCGCTTTCGATTTTGTCAAAAATGCAAACTTTTCTACATTAAGTTCAACTCTATTATATCAACTGTATATTATATTTATTTCTTCATCTTGGTCTGGGGTTGCTTATTCACAAATTGCAAAATACAGTAAAAATTTTATTTTTCATAATTAGTTTAATATTTATACTATATTTTGTATAAATTTTCATTCTCAGGTCCCCAAAAAAGTGTATCATTTGTATAAAAACAGCTTTGTTAATTAAAATTTTATTTTACCTAGTATCATTTTTCTCCAACAATTTTTTTAAAATTTTCATTGTTTTTTTTACGACTTTAACAAAAACGATACACTCTATAAAAAAGAGATAAATAAAAAATTGTTACATCCTTTTTGAAAGCACAATTTTTGTCAATTCATACTTCTTCGTAGCTTGTACCGCTTATTCAAAATTTTTAATTTTTTCACTTTTAATGTAGCTTTTTAACGAAATAAAACAAAAACGACGCTGTCTATCTAAAAATAATTAATAACAAATTTGTAGATCTTTTTCTATGTACAATTTTTGTTTTATTATCTTTTTTCGCACCTTGAATAATTTGCAGGCAAATGAAATTTTGAAATTGTCATTATTCTTTGGAAATTCAACAATTAATTAGTATAATTTTGTATTATTTGCATTATTTGGTTTAATATGTTCATCTTCGCTTTCTTTTTTTAATTTTGATAATGCTGGAACTTTGACCATTCTCTTTTTATCAAAAAATGCCTACACGATCAATTGTTTTTAAATTCTTTATCTTTTTGAACTTTTGTTCAAAAGAGTTGGCTAACGAATTTGACCTTTAGTTTTTGACACTAGAAGAGCATACCAAGCAGCAATATAATAGATTATTCCTCTTAAAATGTATCGTGAAAACCTGTTTATAGGGCAAAATTTCTTCAAAAGTGGACAGTTGACAAAATCTGGGAGGAGTGAGAGATGAGTGGGTTTAATTTTGCACAAATATAATACCTTCTCTGATGAGAATATAAAAAATTGTGAAAAAACGACACCAGGTGTAAGAGAAAATTAAAAGACAAAAATTGTTCACCCAAAAAAAGACCTAGGAATTGACTCTTGATCACTTTTTTAATAAGACGCATATTTTTCGTCCCAATCGTAAAAAATAACATTAAAGACAACAAAATTTAATTTTTGGACAAATAACACACGCTATGAAAACAAAACGAATGACAAAAGCTGTTCACACCAAAAAGAGGTACAAATTTGTTATTCATTATTTTTGTATAGGATGCGCATTTGTTGTTTAAATCATAAGGATTAAAATTTTGAATAAACAAATGCAGTTTTTAGAAAAGCGGCACAGGTTACAATAAAATTTTTATTTACGAAATTTTTTTATGCGATCCGCACTTTTTTTAATTATAAAAAATACAACAAAGATACATCTGTTTTAATTTCATTCCATATTATCAATTGTTGAAATATAATCGTATGAAATGAAACACTTTTTAGGGTTGCTGAGAATAAAAATTAATACTAAATAAAGTATTAATATTTAAATTTATGTAGAAAGGTTCGTTCTTTAGAAGAAATCGATTGCGAACCATGAGATACGTGATCAGAATGTATTCGTTAAAGTAGAAGGAGTTTTAACAAAAGATAGTTCACAATCAGAAAATTATAGATTTCAATGCTTTGTCTTTTAATTTTAGAATTTACGTGCATAAATGTGTGGGAAGTAGAAAGAGCGAAACCTAAATTGTGATAAAAATACTGATAAACAAATTCAAGGACGGTACTGTTGTTGGGAATTAATTATTTGAACGTTAACTAATAAAATTTGTATTCCAATGAGTGTTAAGACTATGTAAATGTAAGTATCAGTTACATAAATATTCTTAGATGCCTAATATATAAGTTAGAACTTATTTAATTAATTAGGGTATATAATAAAATGTACTTTGTTTATTAACTAACTCGGTAATGGTCTTATCCACAGCGAAAATTTATGTAACTAGGTGAAACTGACACATTGACAGTCTAATAAACTATGCAATTTTCTTGTTTACTTTCTTTATAGCAAGTATTTGACAGATTACATTTTTATTTTTGAAGTACTCTCGATGAGGTTCATTTTTTTAACATAAGCACATAAGCACATTTGTATAATACAGTTATAACTTATAAGTTGTGAACTGACTATAAACCTGATTCTTTATTAATTTTTTGCATTATAAAGAAATATAAATTCTAAACGAATGTTAAATTTTTAATAAATAAAGAAAGAAACGCTTTCTACATCAGATAAAGTTGAAATAACTAGTGCAGAAAGTATTATAGAATGAGTCGCGTACTATCAGATCCTATAATTAAAATTTTTGTTATGTAAAGGGTAACCATTCGTTTTTCTGCAACCGGATATTTTGTATTTTTGTTCATTTTTACTAACATTTATGATCTAACTTAGTGAAAATTCGCAAACAAAGCTTTTCTTCTATACTAATCAATAATCGAGGAGAAAACGCACACGCAACCTTAAGAATAGAACACATTTCTGGTTTTATTTATAGCTCTAGAAAAACAAATATTTTTGGTCTTATATAATAATAAACAATACTAACCACGAAAAACAAGTAGAATAATATTTAAGCGAAAACAGAAAGTTCATTTTATCACTAATTAATATTAATCTTTTGAAGCTTATGCCAAACGTAGTCGAAATAATTTCATACATTACTATTCAGTTATGTCGAAATTTCCCTAATAGTCCTTAAGAATATTGTGGCTTTGTTAGGGGCCCTAACAGCTTTTTTAAAGTAAATGAAGACACTTGAAAATTGGTTCACGAAAATCCTTTTTTTATACATTTATATTATATTAAAACAGTATTCGTATTTTATTTTGATCGATAAATTGTATTTTTTCATCACTATCAACTTTACAGATATCTGGAACTATCAGTTTCATGAAATAGTGCATATAAATTAAAAAAGCTGGACCTAACCTATAAATAAATATGTCTCTTTACAATAATATCTGACATATTTTGTCAATGAAAAGAACAAGAACGGAGTTAAATTGCACAAAATTACCTATTGTGGCCCTCACGAGGGCCCCTAACATTAATTGGGAAATAATAAGGATTTCTGTTACGAGCCTGAACAAATTTCCTTTGACGGCCCCTTAAAATTTTGCGTAACCAAACTAGTACGGCCCCTAACAATTTGCCCCATGCGCACCCTAATAAAAATAGAGAAAACCCATCAGCCTCTCAACAATATCCCATTAAGATTTCTACATGGGATTTAGCAGATGAATTTTATATTAAAATTTTTGTTAATTGGTCCATTAGATGAGTTGTCACTTTCTTTCGTAAGAAAATTAGTACTCATCATCACAAATTTTTGATTAGCTAAGAATTTTCGCAGTGATTCGATTGTGTAACTTTTCGCTTTGTCATCATCATTTCAATTTTTTTATCAGCACGAAACTTTGATCTGGTCGTGCTTGCAACGCGATAATTATTCATATTTTATTCATACCATATACATTATTCAAGTTAATGTGAAGATTTTAGTCAGAGAACAGTACATGCACTCGGTAACATGGACAAGTGTCCAACAAAAATCTAAGTTGTTAGTTAAAGAAAAAAAGGCGAAGTCAATGCATAATCAACCCACATCAGTTGTACCATAAAAGTTTAACCTTTTCGATCATGACATTTTCGAAAAAAAAAAATTCGAAACTATTAAAAATATTTTTTATACATAATCGTTAATCCAAAATTGTACGGAAATAGAAAACTAAGGGTTCAAGGAATGTATTTGTGATGGGTATGATATTTACATTTTAGTGAATTTCCTGACGCAGAATACGAGACTATGATAGAAAAAAATTTTAAGTAATTTTAAAATATATGAAGAACAGACAAAAATATTTAAATATATCCAAACAATTAATAAATTCACGTTTATTTGATTTTGACTTTAGTATTGTTTTAAATATTCTCATTTTTAAGTACGCTAAAGAAATGTGGAGCATTACAAGATATTTTATAAAAAATATTATGCAAACATAGTGATCAATATTAACACTTATTAGAATCAATCTTGATCAATCAATTTTAAACTAAATTGTATTTTTCTTAAACCAAATATAGGTGATATTTGGTAATGCATAAAATTCCTGTCAATAAAAGCAAGAATTTAATCACAACATTTGGATAGTGACCATAAAATATTTCTCTTGTAGTTTGAAAAAAGATCCTCTGGAAAAAAATGCCTGAAAAAGAGAAAAATGTGCAGAAAAAAAATAGGAAAGAATAATGAGAAGTCCACCAACTAAATCCCTATCCTTCTCTTTTTTTATTTTTTTTTTGTCTTTTTTATTATTTTTATTATCAAATCACAATAAAAACCATTTGTAAATCCACGAGGATCGCTCAAATTGAATTTTCCACATGTTTCGTATTATGTTGATATTTTTCATTACATATAACAATATTTGTGTATTTAAATTTAATCTAACCTGGTGGTATCTGATATTCTGAGAGTTATAGAGCAAGAATAAAAATATTTTCAGGTAAAGTATAGCGCAGTAACTTTTCAAGATAAACCATATAGTTATTTAAAAACAGATACATTTTTTTCAAATATGTGCATCCGCAACCAACATGTACTTATAAGTGATGGAAGTCGATTATGCGTTCAATTTCGCTTTTCTTTTTCTTTTCTTTTAATTTATATTTCCTCAAATAGTACATAGTGTGAATAAAATAAAAAGCGTTTTCGTTTTAGAATCGTGGCTAGAAAACATTACGTGGTGATCACGCAACTCTTGAAAATAAAAATACAAAACTAAAAGTGTCACAATCGACTCACTGTGCACACTCTTGATGCTAAGGGTAATGTAAGAATCGTTTTATTTTTAAATATTTAATTTTAAGAAACATGCATTACGTGAATTTGATAATAACATTATAATCAAGATTAAGAGAAGGTACAACTTTGTTCTATTATACGAAGCAATTCTTTGTATTTCTTGAACATTGCTGTATTTTTTTGAAGCTTTAATTTTCGACAAGAATATACAAAAAAGTACTACTACAAGAATTTAAAACTACAAGAAACTAAAAGAATTTACAGGATTTGCAGCTAATAAATTGATCTTTATTGACCTATAGGATGATGCATTTAACATTTTTCATTCTAGGTCAAAGAAGAACAACCTATCAACTGTAAATAAAAATTAAACATTTGAGAAAGAATTGAACGCAGTCAGTTTAGAGATTTTTAAAAAAGCAATACACTCTTATCATTTTCAAAACTATGAGACTTTAATCAGATTTAAGCTAGATACATTATTTTGTAGATCAAAATTTGTTTTTAAATCTTCTTAAATATTATCTTAAGAGTAAACAATAAAATAATTTTAAGATATCCCAAGAACATAATGAAAATCATGTTTATTATCTTAGAACTCGAATTTTTCTCACAATTTTTCACAAATCCTACAATATTATAAAAATTACCTTAAAATGTTCTAGATTTTTTGTTCTTGAAAATTTTGAAATCTTTTTGAATATTCTTCTCAAATTAATTTTTTCAAACAAAAAACATTTTCTAGGAATTTTTAAAAATCGCTTTTAAGCTTATAAGATTTTTGTTCGAAATCTTAAAAAATCTATGTTTTTTTGTGAAAGTATTAAAATCTTTTTGAGTTCTTAATTATAATGCAATCTTTTCAAAACTTGTAAATATATCTTAAACTTCCTTAAATTTTTTCTAAATTAATAATTGTTCATTTTTTCATTTAATAATCAACAATTTTAAAAATATTTTAAAATATTTTTAAATATAAAAATGCATTAAGAAATTTGTCAGCAATATCAAGAGAAAATTTTTTTCCCGTAAAACCTATAAATATAATTTAACATCTTAAAAAATCTATATCGACATGTTCAAAAACTTTGATTTTTAATAGGTTTGATATTTTTCTTATGATTAGGTGCGTCCAAAAACCAAAACTACGAGTCTTATCGAAAGGTGATTCATTACAAATTTGTAGGTCTTTCCAGGGCGCGCAATCTTAATTCATTCATTTTTTTCGTGTCTTGCATACTTTGAAATAAAAGTAGAGTTTTTGGATTTTTCATTATTTTTGGTACGATCAAAATTTTAATTTTTAACTTTTCTTCAAAATAGAAAAAGTTGTTAAGGTAATCATTTTCTTTTTATAGAAAAAAGTCATTAGAATAAATTCTTTGAGTTTCTGAGTACTATAAATAAATCTACATAAAATTTTGAAATCTTGTAAAAATGTGGTTTAAAAATTTTTGAAAATGCGCTCACTTATTGAATTTTGATCCAAAATAGCTGGTTTACGTACTTGATCTTTCTTTTTAGGCCTTAAAAAGTGTGCCAAATGAGAATCCAATTTGATCAATTCTTTGAAAGTTATCGTGCCTACAGAATACAGACTAAAGTCTACAAACTAAAAAATACAGACAGACAAACACCTTTGTAAAAATCGCTTTTTTTGACTCAGTGGGTCTCAAAACGTGGATGTTTGATGAAAATCGATAAAGGGAAATTTTACATAAACCAATAACTGCTCATTAGGATGAGAATGTAAAAATCAATGACATATCTGATTTTAAATTACGCTAAATGCGAATATGTATGTAAAATTTTAATGTAAAAAAATTATGTATGATTGAAGTCGCTGCTTTATCTGTAGTTTATTATAGTATCAAAAGTTCCTGGTAAAAGGGCAATGGTTTAAAAAATTGTAGTTGCTTGTAGCAACTTATATATTAAATATCCTGCAAAAATTGACTAAAAGTAAAAATCGAACTGTTGATGCGGATCTTGAAAATATTAAATGTTGAACTTTGTATTTGTTCTTTAAATTTGTAAATTTCTCAAATAATTTACGAGTACTCGCAACATAATCGCCTTTCTTCTGTGAAATTTTGTATTTTTTTAACATTTGTAATTTTCTACAATAATTGACGTGAAATTAAAAGTATTTTTATGATCTTTCGTCTTTTTTATGTTTGTCCGAAAATTACATATTTTTCGTATTTTTCAGATTACAATAGGATTTTTTGTTTCTTGTGGTTCAAATTTGGACATTGGATTCTCGTTTTTTCTAACAGAAGTTTGCATCAATTTGATTATTGGACGTTAAATAGAATTTTTAATTTGGATTTAATCTAATTTAAATTTTTTAAATTTTGTTTTATGATCTCAATCACTCCAATAATAAAATGAAACATCTTGTAGTTTTCTGTAATATCTTGTAGATTTAACAAATTCGAAAAAGTATTAATAAAAATTTTCGAAATTTTTGACTTGTAGAAACTTAAATATTATTATCTTATTGTTTATTATTATATCAGACTAAAAATTCTTTAATTTATAAATAAAGCCATCGAAACTTCAGATATCACTAAGAAAATTTATTTTTAATGCTGATATTCAATATCTATACATTTCTTTTCTATTTTTATTAACTAACTATGAAAAATAGTAGAATCCTAGAATCTTTTTTATCCCTAAAGTTTAACAAAAATATTTTATATCAAGTATTTTTCTCTCTTGACTGAAAAACACTGATAATTAGGATGCTAAAGTTTTTACGAACTTCAAAATGAATATCTTACCTATCATTTTTACAGCAGTTATTCTGATATGTATGTAAATATTATTTAACGGAGATATCGGAAATCTTAAAAGAACGACAATGTTTGACATGTTCAAGACTTGTATGCATGAAAATAAAAATATTATGTTATAGAATGTGCCTTAGCAATAACCAAACCAAATAATATAATTCTAAACGTGAGCAGTAAATGTGTGACAAAATCTCTACAATCGTCCAGTCTTTATCAGTAACGTTAACAGTCACGCGTTATTTGTTTTAAAAAGTACTGATAACATTAACAGAATATAATATTTGGCTAACTCTCATGAAAATTAACATTCGTTACTTTACGTTAAATTACGAATTTTTTAAAATAGTATTTAAACTTAATTATATGCCCTAAAGATAACCATAGAAGAAATGAAAAAACTAATATTTTACTATAAAAATTCTAAAATTATGGAAAAGTTCTTTTTCTCAAGAAGGAAAAACTCAAAATATTTAGAAATTAGACAGTAGCTTGTAGTCTTTATTAAGATAGGCAATTTTAATCTTTAAAAACAAAAAAACAAAAATATTTGCGTTGAAAATTCTCATTATATACATGTGTCTTAATCAAATTTATTTTTCACTTTTCTTATAAAAATTAAAAATGTATATTTACGAAGCTTAGATCTTACTTGCAAATCCAAGAATGGCAAAATCAAGGAAAAATTGAGTTAATTACATATTTAAAAACAATTTACCGAATCTAAAAATATTTTTGATAAGGATATTAAGGCTCACCTGAGAGAAAAGAAAAAACCAGGTTTGAGCTAGCCTTCGGCGCGCGACGGTTGAATCTCGTGCTTCGCGCTCGGGTATTTATTCTTTGCATTTGGCATGCTTGGAAAAAACTTTATGAGAAAGATCTCTTTTAGATGACAGTATTTTTATGCGTCTTCATATTCTGAATTATCTACTTAATTAAGTATAGTCAAAGATTAAGTTTCTCAAAGCTCTGTAGGCTTTGAGGTACATGTTCTCATGGTGACACTCGCGCTGCGCGCTCGATTTCCGACAGACATTTGTAAACAGGTTTTGTTGGATTTTTTCTCGTAACTTTCGTCGTTTTTCCACACATTTCTTTTTTAATTTTTTTTTAACGTTATTTTTCACGAATAAAACAAAAAGTAGGCGTCCTATCAAGAGGTGCTTCTTAACGAAGTCGTAGATTTTTTTAGGATAACCAGTTTTGTTAATTCATCTTTTTTCTTATCCTACATAGTTTGTCCACGAAATGGAATTTTTTATTTTCCATTATTTTTTGTGCAATTAAAATTTGAATTTTCGATTTTTGAAGAAAATCCAAAAATTTGTTATGATAATCTTTTAAAGGTTTCAAAAATAAATGTTTTTCTTTTTTTGACTTGTTTCCGTATCGTGCGTTTTTCGGCTTCAAATTTTGATTTTCGATTGATTAAAAAAATTTTGAAAATGCTATAACTCTGAGAATTTTCTTTTTATCATGAAAATTCATTAGGATAAATTGTTTGCTCTTTTTAATACTATAAATATGCGTACATACAATTTTCAAATTCAGAACAAAGTGGTCTCAAAAATTTTCAAAATGCGCTCACTTTTTGAATTTTCATCAAAAATGGCTGGTTCACGAACTCGTCCTTTCTTTTAGGACAAAAAAAAAGTGTGCCAAATATGAATTTGATTCGTTCATTTTTTCAAGAGTTATCGTGTTTACGGACGGACGGACAGACAGGCGCCATCGTAAAAACCTGATTTTCGGATTCAGGGAATCTCGAAACGCGGAGATCCGTTGAAAAAGTGTGATGTCAAATTTCCGACAATTCTAATACTTTCTCAATCATAAATGATGAGAATGTAAAAATTCGCAAAGTGAAAAAAATGGTTCATTTCATTTATCTTTCTAAATTGCAAATATCAAGACGTTTTCTTTCGCCTTTCTTCGGCTTACTTGCAGTCCAAAATAGTGCTAAAAAAATTCCTATAATTTTTTTTCCGCATACAACATAATTTTTAAGCTTAAAAACAATTTTAAACAAAAAATAAAAAAAGTAACGCTACGATAACGCATTACTTTTTTCAATAACGGTAACGGTAACGCGTTATTTTCTATAAAAAGTAACGTTAACAATAATGCTTTACAAATTTTAAAACAGTAACGGTAACGTTATTGCTTAAGGGCATATTTAAAGAAAACATTTTTAAGCTCTCAGTAACACGATTTAACTTTATACAAATAGTTTGCGAGTTATTTTTTAAAACATTATTGTTGACACACAAAACGACATATTTCTCAAGACATCACTTTCGCATTCATATGCTTGAATGATGTCAAAATATGTTAAGAAATAATGTTCAAAAGTGGAAACTGACCGATTCAGCATTGAAAAAAAGTTTATACATGATTTTATATTAATGCCCAGAACAAATGTTCACCCTACCTTTTATCTTATTTTAAACAACTATTCTACTCTAAGTGATACTTGAATTTCAATCGCAGAGGTTTTCGAATTATTATTTTGCAATACAGTTACTTGCATTTATCAACAAAGTGATACATGATCATAATTTTATAAACAAATTACATCAGAAACGATCTCAAGAAATTATGTAAAAAATAAATACTGTGGATTTCTATAGCAATATTGCACAATGGGTATTTATCAATTGTTATGTAATATAGTTGTCAACTGCTTGCAGCGTCTTAACAGCCTAGATTTTTGAGCCAAATAGACAAAAATTTGTTTTCTTCTTCATAATTTTATCTAAATTATATTTTCCGTAATATTTATTGTATGTTTATAAAATTATCAAATAATATAATTAACAAATGTTGAAAAATCGTCTAGAAGCTGTTTCCTTTGAACCTTTGAGAATTTATGGGCAAATAAATATTTGAGATGCTTGTTTACCGTGAGTCCCCTGGCCTGAAGGCCCATTTGTACACAGATCTTATATAATTATAGGTCAAAGCATCGATAAATGTAATTTGCTGATTGTTAATTCTCTTTTGTTGAAGCTCCTTCAGTTCTAAGGAGCACATTCTCATCAGGTATCTCGTGCTTTGCACTCGATTTTGTCCAAAATTTTAACTCTTCTACATTATGTAAAAAATTTTATTTGTCACGATTAGATTGATATTTGCTCCTTATTTTGCACTAATAATTATTTTTAGCTACCCCGAGAAATAAAAAAGTGCTTATCCTATTAAAGAAAAATAGTATATCTTTTTAGGTGAACAATTTTTGTCAATTTCTTTCGGGCCTTGCGTCTTTCTTCGAAAAATTCAAATTTTTACTTGTTAATGTTATTTTTCAAAATTAAAACAAAAACTGCGCATTCTGTCAAAAAGTTATTGATGAAAAATGTTTTGCTCTTTTTGGAAGAGAAAATTTCTCTATTTATTCTTTTCGTAGACTCTTTCGTTAATCCAAAATTTTTTTGTTCTTGTTTTTATTGTTTTTTTTTACGAATGAAATAAAAACTACATTTACGATCGAAAAGTGACTAATAACAATTTTGTATAACAATCTTTGATATTTCATTATTTCTCATGCTGTTAAAATTTGAGTTTTCGATTTTTCAAGCAAATGAATAATACTTGTTATCATAATCTTGTAGGGAATTTAAAAAGTTTATTGAATTTTGTAAATGCTGCAACTCTGGTCATTTTTTTTATAGAAAAAATTCATGAAGAGAAATTATTGGTCTTTTTGATCGCTACAAGTAACCATAAAGACTATTTTGGAATTTTAAGAAAGAGGTCTCAAATATTTTCAACTGATTTGAATTAACTTTGGGATGAAGAGAAAAGTCAATATTCCAACATCTATTGATGTGAACCACTTCTAAACCACCCTTTCGCCAAATATTTAGTCGCATCCATCCTAATTCAGTGTTGCTACTAGGACCGGTCTTAAAATATGTGTTTGGACTTCTCGGAAAGCTTCTAAAAAAATGAATAAAATTATAGATAAGGAAAGCTCCCTGTGTGAAAAGAACTAAATATCCTAAGCGATCAAAATTAGCAAAAATCGCCATAATGGAGTGTGGCTGTAAAAACGGCTCCTAAAATAATTCTGCGGACTCCCGAAAGAACATATAAATAAATTTATAAAATTGTTGGTGCCAAAAACTTCATGGTCGATGTTACGGGGGTTTGTTTTTTTTTTTTACTTTTTATCACACAAACCATTTTAATCGTGTACTCTTTGTAAATGTTTGTAAAATGTTGTTCAGGAAATCAAAAGACATATTTGAGGAACTCTTCTAATAAACAGCCTCTATTAGAATGATTTTTGCAATTTTTTTTATTGTACGGACAGTCCAAACATATATTTTAGGCTGAGTTCCAACTTGCACACTCTGTTAGGATCATTGGGACTTAATATTTCAGTTGAGGATATTTTGATGTCATTGCGGAGTTAGATTAATAAATGTTGGTACATTGATTGTATTATTTACCCTAGATTTCATTTAAACTAGCTGGGTACATCTTGAAATTAATAATAATAATAATAAAATTAATTTGCGCATACCTAGCAGAGGATTTTAACCTACCTAGTAAATGAGATAATTGCCATATACGCTTCATTCATTATAAATCATGTAATTACTTTACCACGAGGAAAGATGCATCCTTTCTCAATTAAACATGCATTTTCATCTGGTTCGGTTCGATAGTTGCAATCTATATCAGTTTCATCGATTTTGAGAGTCATTGCTGGTATATCGGCAACATCTGGTTCTTCTCCGCCAGCTTCACTGAAAAAAATAATTCATAGCACCAAGTAAAGGTATTTTTTCGATTGAAATACATATTTCTCACATTCAAGAAAATGATTTCCTTGATTCAAAAGGTCTAGATTCGTTGAAATGTGATGAATTGCTCAAAAAAATATATATCTGATTCAGAGAGTACGATTCTTTGTACTGATTCGGAAGCATTTGAATCCATAAGTTTTCCATGCTTGAAGTAAGAATTTAAGTTTGTTTAAATCAAAGAAACAATAATTTAATTCAAAATAAGATTAATTAAATAAAAAATATATTTATTTGTCAAAAAGAGTGCATGCATTTATAGCAATGGTGCATTTATTTAGATGAAAAAGATATCGTATTTACATAAATAATTAGTTCTGCAGTGGAAGGAAATATTTCATTCGATTGCTAGAATTAAATTATTCATAACAAATAAACATTTATTCCAATGGAGTAATTATTTCTTTCAGTCAGAAATTTAATAATTCATTGTGATTTGTTTTAATTGAATACTTCTTTAGATATATGTTGTTAAATATGTTGTTAAATTAAATATCCATGTTTTTGATTTGAAGAAATATTTCTATAGTATTTATCGTGAGGTTTAAATACGGTTTTCCACCTTAGAATTTTTCGAATTTTTCTTTTTCATCATCATCAAGATTTCAAATGATGTGATTTGTTTAAATTAAATATGTATAATATTAAAAATGGTAATTATAATTTAAGCTAAAAGAATCGAGTTGCTTATTTAGGAAAATATGTACTATAATTGTAGCACTAACTCCTTTATTGCACTCGCGCATGGTCTAGGCCGCAGAAATATTTTTTTGAAATAGTAAGATATTTTCATGCATCAAATATTCAAAAATTGGCTGTGGGTAAATATCTTTTTGAACCTATAAAATATTTCCTTGACCTTAAAATATATTTCTTTCAATCAATTCACATTTCCTTATTTCAAAGAAATATTCATTCCAATTCATGACACATTCATTTGGAAAAATAAAACTCATTAAATTAATTTGAAATAAAATGTAATAAAATTACAATGTCAATTCCAGAAGGTATAGATATGAAAACGATTTATTTAACCAGTTAAATATAATAATAATGTTCGAATAACAAATAATTACTTTAGATTGTATCATAAAAAATCAATGCAAACATTTTGTGCAATTTATTCTTACCATTTTTAACTCATTTTATTTTCGGATTAAGTCCCTAGTTTAAATTCGAAATGAATGAATAAAGCCGAATAAGATAATCCAGCTTTTTCGGTGGAAAAGCTTACTATTATATTTTTGTTTTGGAATGCATTTAGTTTGGTCAGAGAATCTATTTTTTGTTGAATAATCATACCTTTGGTTGAAAAGGTAACTATTCCATTTGTAGACAATAATTAATCAGTTCAGTTAAAAAATAATCTTTTGGGTGAAATATTGAACTTTTTTACAAATATATTTGTTTACGATTTATCGTTTGAGCAAGAAATGTAACAATTTGTTGAAAACTAATTTGTTTTTTTTTTTCATTGAAAATGAGTTTTCCTAACTAAAAATGTAACTGTTCTTTTATTATTCAAAAATTATATTTTCATTTGAAAATTAGCTTTTCTAATCAAAAATTTAATAGTATGGTTAAGAATTCATGTATTTTGTTGTAAATTTCACTTTTTTTGACAGAGAGTTAATATTCTTGGTTGAAAGTTTATCCTTTTCGTTAAAAATGCAATTGTTTGGTTGCGAATTAATATTTTTTTGGTTGAAAAATCAATCATATGAAGTTGATCTACTTTTTAAAAAATTCTCTTATTTGTTGATAATTCTTTTACTTCAGCTGAAAATTCATATTTTCGGGTAAAAAATTAACCTCATTTGTAGAAAATGTATCGTCTTGACATGTACATTTAAAAATAAAAAGGTTGGTAGAAAATGAAACTATAAAGCCGAAAATTTTTCTTTCGATTGAACGTTTATTTTCAGTGGTAGAAAAATTATCTTACATCGTTGAAAATGAATTTAAAAAAAAATCTTTTTCGGGTTGAAAATTCAAATTTCTCGCAATGCCTTTTAGCGTCAATTAAAGTTTCAGTAATCTTTTTACACTTTCCAATTTTATATATTCTGAAATACCTTAACAACATTATTGCAAATAATATCAACTCAACGAAAAATATAAGAAGTAATAATTACAAATTTTTAAAATATTTACGTTGCAATAACCTGCAAAAATAATTTTGCTAAACATACCTAGGAATTCTTAAAAAATAATTAAAGCGTAATATTATTTTTATTATTATACTCTGCAATACACAAAGATTTCCGTGTAACAGTTATATATGGTACGCAAAAGAAGTTGGGTAAATTTTGTAATTTTTCGCTGAAGCTGAAATATGAAAAAAACGAAAATTTTGATCCATAATTACCCTGGTTGATGGTACTGCAGTTCTACTATAGAGTGAATTACTATTCCCAATAATTTGCGCTATGAATTATATAAAAAAGTTAGAAGATTTGGATGAGCAACTGCGGCATAGTTTTCCATATCTTTCCATTTAATTTATAAATTAATTTTTGCATTTTCGTCTCAATGAAAAGGTATTGGTTTTATGCGAAAATTGAGTTTCGTCGTTTGCATAAAATCTCGATGTTTTCGGGCTCAATGATTGGGAAAAAATGGATTTTACTACGGTCTCTGTTTGTCGTTCTAGTCGGTGAGCAGTGGATTTCAAAGGAATTATCCGATTCCATTTTCCAATAAAACTATGTATATGAGATATGGAAAAGTGTTAAAATGCAAAATTATTTATCTCAAAAAGGTGAACAAATTTTCTTAAAAGATTTATTTCAGAAGTCGCAAATTTTTTTATTTTAATCGTAAAAAATGCTATTAAAAATAAAAAATTCTATCAATACGAAGCAAAATTATTCATCTAAATAATATCCACAAATTTAGTTTAATCTTTTTTTTTTGATAGGATACGTAATGTTTGTTCAATCCATGAAAAATAACATTAAAAATTACCAAATTAAATTTTTGGAAAAGCGAGACAAGGTACAATAAAACGTTTAAGGACAAAATAGTTCATCTTCAAAAGATATGGAACTCGACTTTTGACCTTTTTGGTAGGATACGCACTTTTTACATTCTCATCCTAATGGGAAGTTATTGGTTTTTATCTGAAATTTGACTTAGTCGCTGTTCATGAAATTTCAAAATTTCAAGACAACCTGATCCAGAAAACACAATTTTTATTACGGTATCTACCTGTAGTCTATCTGTACTCTGTAGGCACGATAACTTGAAAAAATGGTCAGATTGGATTGATCTTTTCGACACATTCTTAAGGCCGGAAAGAAAAAGACAAGTTTGCTATTCAGCTATTTTGGACTGAAATTTAAAAAGAGCATTTTCATCATTTTTCGGGCCATTTTTTCAGGATGCCAAAATTCAATGGACGGCTTTACATAGAGCTCAAAATTTTTATCAATTTATATTTACTACTTTTTTTAATAAAAATAAAATTATCAAAGTTATAGCATTTTTAAAATCTAAACTAAAACATGAAAATGAAAATTTAGAACAAGAAACACCTTTTTTCTAAATACTGCAAGATTATCATAAAAGCTGGGAATTTTCTTAAAACGTCACACATTTAAATTTTGGTTGCACAAATAACGCTAAAAAATCATAAATTCAATTTTTCGGCCAAACTATGCAAGCTACGACAAAACGGGAATTGACAAAAATTGAGCACCCAAGGAAAGAAACAAATTTGTTATTGATCACTTTCTTATGGGACACGTCGTTTTTAGTTTATTTGTAAAAAGCAACATTAAAAATAAAAAATTAAATTTTTTGACAAGCGACTCAAGCTACAAAAAAAATTAATTAATTCAAGTTGTTTAAAAAAAAGGCGAAACTTTGTTATTAATCATTTTTTCATAAGACGCACAGTTTTTGCGATAATCTTGAAGAATTACATAACAAATAAACAAATTCAATTAAAACACATGTTTGTACATTTTATTCAGAATCGTCAGTATTAATTGAATGAAGATAAAACTTTACATTTCTCTTCACAATGGAACATAGAATAGGAATAAAATAATACTTTCTGAATATCACCCCTATAAGTCTGTTTTATAGGGTCCTCGAAAAAAACCAAGTGAAAAATAGGTTTTTCGAGTTTTTAGCGCTAATTATTATTTTATTGTGTTTTTCAATGAAAATTATTTATAATACATAAAATATAACTTTATGCTAATAATTAGATGTTCGCGTAAATTTTATTAACAATTTACTATGCTTTGTAGCAATTTTGTCTTCGAACAGAGAGGAATTTCATAAGCAATAATGAATAATCGTAAGTAGCGCTAACAACTTGCAAAACTAATTTTTTTACTTATAAGTTATTTTTGGGACCCTATAAAAGGAACTGAAGGAGGTAATATTAAAAATATAATATTTTATTCAAAATAAAAAAAATAGATTTAGCTTTGTGAGGATTCAAAAAAATTTCCGGGCGATATGATATGATACATTTTACATGATAGCTGCGAGTAAAGATTAATAGCCACTAAGAAAAAAGTATGAAAACAATCATAAAAAATGTCATTTTTACTTGAATTTGCAATCTCTAAATAACCAATTCCGGACCGAGTTACAGAAATTAATATAATATACAGTCAATCTAATAAAGTTAAAGATAAAATCGAAAATTTTTTGTTTGGTTGTTTCAACAAGAGAGAATTTACAATCAGAACTAAATAACCAACATTTTTTACATAAAAAATTCTTTAGAAATCAAATGCAAGTCGTGTCAAAATGATTTTCTTGAAATTTCGTGCTTAATTCAGTAATAAAAATATTGGCAAAACAAACCTTGATGAGCAACTTTCTCCTTTTTAGGAAAAGGTAAAGCTTTTATGTAAAAAGTGACCATCATGGATTTTTTTAAATCTCGGATTAACAATTTTAATTTGATGATTGTGAATTATCTTTTTTTGAAGCTTCTTCGGCTTTAACGAACACATTCTCGTGACATATCTCGTGCTTCGCTCTCGATTAACATTTTTCCGAAGATTTTAATTGTTTTACAATGTCATTTTTTACGGTTAATATAAAAACTGTGCGTAATATCAAAAAATTACTTGTAATAGATTTGTCGATCTTCTTTTTTTTTCTAAACAACATTTGCCTATTAACTTTTTTTTTCGTAACTTGTGTCGTTTCGACAAAAAATGTTATGTTTCTTCCTAGTTTTTTTACCATTAATACCAAAGCTATGCATTCTATCAAAAAATAATTTTCAAAGAATTTATTGATCTTTTTCCGAAAAACAATTTCTCTCTCATTATTTTGTTTTTGTATCTTACACATTTTGACCGCAAACTATAAACATTTAATTTGTTTACAAATTTTTATGATTAAAACATCAAATATGCGTCTTATAAAAAATGGTTTCAAGAAAATGTGTTTATCCTTTTGTTATGAAACTAGAACCGTTGATCAAAAGTAAAAAATAGCATTAAAAATTACTTTTTTGGAACAACGATATAAGTATCAGTAATATTTTATTTAATAAAAATCTCCACCTAAATTATATTTATAAATCTTTTTGGAACCACTTTATGTTAGGAAGCGTATATTTTGTTCACAAAATTTAAACTTTATTTTAAAATATCCTAATAAGCGGTCCAAGTTTAAGGTACAGTAATAATTATAATAGACATTTGATGTAATTGAGTTGAGCATGATTTAGTAAAGTGCACATTGTAGACAAACTCGAGTGAGGAAAATGTATTGAAAAATAGGATTTAAGAATTTTTTTAAACTCAGCGATTAACGCATTTTTTATTCTATTTCGACTTCGTCAACCACAACATATGAATAGATTAATTTCAAATTTTCGACATTTTATAAGAAACATAAAAGGAGACCTTAAAGTGATAAGGCTTTTTCAATTTGCTTTTAATTTCTTCTTTAATTAAAAATTTGATTTTTAATTATCATCCAAAAATCATTTTAAAACCTTATGAAATTTTAACCTCCAATTTTTTTAATAATTTATTCGACATGATTAGCTTTTTCTTGTCAAATGCATTTTCTTCACATCTTAGTTTCCTGTAAATTTGAGATTATAAATGTCTACGTTATATTTCTGGAAATTAGATAACATTTTCTAATTCTACTTTTTGACATAAATTTAGGAACACCCAGAAACAAATATGGCATAATGGTCTAATAATAATAATTTAAACATAGTTCCTATTTTGTTTCTTATGTAGTTATGTACTGTAACCATTCAACTGTGAGAAAATATCAGAATGATTTTGCCCTCGCTTCTGCCATTTATACCAACGTGGTGTGCTGCAAACTACTGCGCATGCATGGCTACAATATTTTCTTCTCTGATGTG
>NC_046660.1:39033048-39034105 GCF_010883055.1 Belonocnema kinseyi | reverse complement strand
TTCTGGGTACAGCACATAGAGTTGCAAATGGAAGAGACCCTCTTCTTAAAATGGTCAGGAATCACGAGGAAGTGGGTAAAGGAGCATTTCTGTACAAAGCAGCGGAAGAGGCTGTTGAAACACTCGGACTTGACTTCAGTATTAGGGGTGAGCAAAATGCATCAAATCTAATCTATCTCGAGTACTCACTCCTAAAAGTCCGTATTAAGAAAGCAGAGCATTTAGCTCACACACTATCTAGTTGTCCAACATACGCGGGAACGACCTACATTCAAAGGCACAATGCGGCACTAAGAGTACTTTATTACCATCTCTGTCACTCCTACGGCATTCACCTTAATATCGCTCCTCTAAATGCTCCTAGGGAAATGGAATCAATTGTCGGGAATGGGAAGTGCCGCATACACTGGAACTTTATATTCTCGACAATTGTTTCTGTTTCTCCCTCGAGGCCTGACATGGTTCTTTTTGACTTCGAGAAGCAAACCATGTTCGTTGTCGAATTTTCGGCACCAGCTGACAAAAACATCATAGCCAAGGAGAATGAAAAGAAAGAGAGGTATCCAGACCTTATAAGGGAGTTGCAACGATTGTACCCGGAATATTCTGTTAAACTGATCGTCCTTATCATCGGTGCTCTTGGAGGTGCCAAGCTTTCACTTGCTAATAGCCTAAAAAGCATCCCTGCGTGTCAACAATATGCTAGAACACTTGCGGGAAAAATGCAGAAGGCGGTTGTCCTTGGGTCACTCCGTGTTCTTAGGGTGCACGAGGCTTTTGCTTTATCGTCGTATTGATTCCTTTACAGACTGCACCCACCTATCTCACTGTAGTGAGACGTGGTTATGGCTGAAATTTTACCGCGATTTCGCTGGAAGCGGGTGCAATTTTTCAGATTAGCACCCTGCTCCCAGCGAAATCCTGCGGTTGTCCTTATGACAAATTTTCAATTGTATATATATATAATACATGTATATATATATAACTTACATTACAATTATATTATTACAAATTTATTAAATTAATATTTAATTATTATTTATTATATTTATTTATT
>NC_046660.1:39028911-39032948 GCF_010883055.1 Belonocnema kinseyi | reverse complement strand
AATATCAGAATGATTTTGCCCTCGCTTCTGCCATTTATACCAACGTGGTGTGCTGCAAACTACTGCGCATGCATGGCTACAATATTTTCTTCTCTGATGTGGGTTTTCTGGCCTGAGGATATAGAATTTAATAAGGTGAATATAAATTATCAAGAGAGAGAATTTATCCCCAAAAAACTTAATAATTTAACACCTATATCATTCTTACTTTGATTTTAATTTGTCAAATGATGCTATAAACTTCAATTTATGTCTTTCTTTAAGCAAACGAAGATTGAACCAATATATTATGACTTCATTGTGGTAGGAGCTGGCTCAGCTGGATGTGTTGTAGCCAATAGACTTTCAGAAATCAAGGAGTGGAATGTAAATATATCATAAATTGTTTATATTTTTAATTGAATGAGTTCGATAGAAAATATGTTAATTTATATATTTTTACTAGGTACTGCTACTCGAAGCAGGAGGAGAGCAACCAATTGTTGCTGATATTCCTGGTTTTGTTTACCAGCTTGGGAAAACTGCCATTGATTGGAATTATACAACCCAAGCCGAAGCAGAGTCATGCTTGATAAATAAAGGTTGCAATTTGCCTCGTGGAAAGGTTGATTAAAATTTATTAGTATATATAGTCTAAAAGTTTTAATTAATGATAATTTACATTAAGAATAATCATTATTCAAAACGAACTGTGATTTACAATTTTTATTTAACTTGAAGGTAATGGGTGGTTCAAGTTCACATAATACCATGATGTATGTCAGAGGTAATGCAGAGGATTACAATAATTTGGCCAGGAAGGGAAATACTGGATGGAGCTATCAAGAAATTTTACCCTATTTTAAGAAGTCAGAGGACAACACAGACCCAGAGGTATGCAAATGACTGCATAATTGACTAAATATTTATATTTGGAAATTAATATTGAAGAAACAATATTTTATTCAGATCGTGAGACAGAACCCGGGCTATCATGGAACTAAAGGATATCTCACAGTATCAAAATATCCTTTCCTCTCTCCAGCAGGAAGAAAAGTAGAAGAAGCTTTCAACGAACTCGGGTATGCAACTAAAGATATAAATGCAAAAAGTCAATTAGGAATCACTAATGCCCAAGCTACTATAGACAATGGTGTTCGTGAAAGTGCCAATGCAGCATTTATTCGTCCAATTCGAGGACTGCGGCACAACTTGATAGTCAAGAATAAGATTTACGTAACTAAAATTTTAATAGATCCAGTGACCAGACGAGCTTATGGTGTTGAATGTAAGTCATCACCTACCGGAACTCCTCAGTATTTTTTGGCAAAGAAAGAAGTAATTGTATCAGCAGGTGCTATAAACTCACCAAGGCTACTGATGGTTTCTGGTGTAGGGCCAACTGAGGAACTTAGCAGAAATAGAATTAGAGTCATTCAGAACTTATCTGTCGGTCGCAATTTTCACGATCATTTTGCTGCTATAGGTGTTTCTGGAATAAGAAAAAAAGTGAGTTTAGATAATGATGTCGAATGCAAAGAAAAAGTTGGAAACTTTACCTATTATGCCATTACACAAAAGGGAACCTTCTCCGCAGTGGGCCCAGCATTTCTGGCTGCCTATGTTCGCACGGAGTTTGAAAAAAATATGAATATCCCCGACACGCAATTAAATTTGATTGTTTCGGATGAAAATAAATTCTCCATCATGACAGTATTGCTCACTCCCAATAGTAGAGGGTACATAAAACTTAATACTACAGATCCAGTCTGGGGGTCACCTTTGATATATCCTGGATATTTAACTGCCGAACCAGACCTAAAACGTATCATTCAGGGTATTCGAATTGGGCTTAGTGTATTCAATACTGCAGCTATGAAAAAATATCAATTTAGACTTGATGATACCCCTATGCCTCCTTGCCACATGATTCTATTCAACTCAGATGCATATTGGACCTGTGTTGTGCGATATTTTGGTTTTCCATTTCATCATATTGTTGGAACATGCAAAATGGGCCCGCAAGAAGATGCTGAAGCTGTTGTTGATCCAAGGTTGAGAGTCTATGGTATTCAAGGATTGAGAGTTATCGATGCGTCTGTCATTTCAGTTGTTCCAAGAGGAAATACTAATGCACCAGTTATGATGTTTGCTGAGAAAGGTAGTGACATGATTAAAGAAGATTATTTATTTAGAGAACCATGCTTCTTTAAATAAGACCGTCGTCCTCTTAATTGTTCTGCTTGGAACTACTTCAATATGTTTCTCTGTACAGACAGATTTATGCAGTTGGGTCGACTGGAAAGGGATACATGTCGTGTAACGCGTATGCATGCCCTACTTTTCTAAATCATAATAGTAATAAACAAAAGATAGTTATAACAAAAATTCATTTTATTTAGTATAATGCTACTGAAAATACATATTATATTATAATTTTCCAATCTTTGATGCTACAGAAAACCCGTTTTGAAGACCAGTGAAATTTGAGAAATTGCTTTAAATGGTAACATTGTAAATTTTGCAAAAACTTTATAACTTTACTAAACTTTTAAATTTATTACAAAAAGAAAATTCGCTTTTTATCGAATTTAAACTGTATCAAAAATTATTAATAAGTTTAAAATTGACATGTATGGTATTCACTTGGAAATAAATTTTTAATAAATGATTATGGAGTTGACGATCAAGCCTCAAAAATACTTCAGTATTTAATTTTGGCACATTTGACATCGCATCTTGAGCCAAGACCTCCTCCTTTTGCCTATATTTATTTTCAATGTATTTCGCCATCTCATAACAGGTGTATACTCGGAATCTCCCGTATGAAGGCAACTTTGACGACGATTTTTTAAATTTAACAATCGTATTTTTTTTCAGTGTCTTGAATAGTTTATACAAAAAAAGCTGAATAGGGACGGTTTATGTTTAAGTTAATGTTCTGAAATATAAAAAATTCACTATATACATCTTTTTTGCAACTTATATTAATGTAAGTTTCCAAATTTTTAAAAACTTTAGCAATAAAAGAAAAATTGCGCAATGCATACGTCTGGAAAATATTATAGTATTACAAATAATATATTTCAAATTCTTCTTGAGCGAGTACAATTTTTAAAAATATAAATAAATAAATTTTTAGTTTTATGAACGCAATGAAAAGAAATTAAGTTCTTGCCTTGCACGATGTTTCTTAACACGTATTCGACCCAGGCCTAAAGTGTTTTTTCTTTTTATACTAATTATGTTGCAGCTGTCAGGGTACAAAATATTTATAAAGAACTATTTACTGAAAACAATACTTTTATCATCGATGTATATTACTTCACCAAATATTCAAACTTGGTTAGGTTGACCAAACGTCACTTGACAAGCGCAATATGGCAGATGTGTGGCGTAACAGAGTATCTTACGTTAATTTCCGACTTGGGACAAGGCTCTGCAAAACCCCACAAAATTTTTTTGAATATATTACTCATATGTGAGAGTCATTTTATTATTTTTAATTCGGAACAACTAGAGTGTGTTTATAGTTAATAACAGATATTCATATTTTAAAGTCCCATTTTTGTCCTATAATAATTTAATTATTTTTATTAAAATTAGAAAAACTGGTCTGGGCCGTGCCAGCGCCACTTTTAAATGGAGCAAAATAGAGCAGTTTCTACACGGGTTATTGTGGCAGCGAAACAATATATAAAATATTTATTCCAAGGCACAGTTCGCCTGAACCAACTTTAAATGCGCAGTCAAAGCACTTTAGATTAAAAAAATTTGTTTTCTTATATGTTTTGAAACATTTTAAGATCAAAGATAAAAAATTTCCCTGCCAGTTTTTGAGAAATACGAATTTGTCGAATAAAATTAACTCCTTTTTAAAACATATTTTTGCTATTTCTCTGTAATTTCTGTATAATACAAGTCAGATATCGCATTACGAGTATACTAATTAGATGAAAGTCGAATATCTTCGACCTTTTCACGGAGGTCTAAACCACTTTTTACCTTTTACAAATCGATAAAACTCCAGAAAGCGAGGGCGAAATACAAAAAAGAAA
>NC_046660.1:39009075-39028811 GCF_010883055.1 Belonocnema kinseyi | reverse complement strand
GAGAGGTATCGAGACCTTATAAGGGAGTTGCAGCGATTGTACCCGGAATATTCTGTTAAAGTAATCGTCCTTATCATCGGCGCTCTTGGAGGTGCCAAGCTTTCACTTGCTAATGACCTAAAAAGTATCCATGCGTGTCAACAATGTGCTAAAACACTTGCGGGAAAAATGCAGAAGGCGGTAGTCCTTGGGTCGCTCCGTGTACCATAGTAGTTGTGACGTTATATATATACGTGGGTTTCGTAGCCCGATAGCCGACCTAGTCGATTAGCCGACTAACTGGCCAGTCGGCTATTCGACTAGAACGTTTCAGCACAGTAACCAATTAGACGTACGATTCATCACATATATTAATAATTGAGATTTCTCATTTGTTTTTCATGGGAATATTCAGAGTGCAAAATAATTTTTTTAAATCCTATTAGATATGTTAAGCTATTCACAATTTAAGTTATGTAGTTATGTGACAAGAAGTGCTTTAGTATGGAAATCTTGAGAAAAAATTATCCGATTCTTAAATTAAACAAAGATGCGTACAAAAGAGCATCTCCTTTTTTCAGTGCTTTTTTATTTAAGATAATTAAAAATGAAATTGCAATCTTTAGAAACCTCACAGAAAATGTTTTTAAAAAAGTTATTGTTTTTTTAATCTTTCATTTTATTTGTGTTCATTCATTATAACAAAGTGTACAATCACGAAAAAGTGACTTAAACAAAAAGAGAAAAACTTTAAAAATCTATTTCAGGTAAAAGCTGGATGATTATAATTAAGAAAACTATACAAAATACGCGAGAAAATTGTTAATTTTATACTCACTATTGAATTTTAATGAATTGAAAAGAATAACCATAATTTTTCGTGTGCAAAGTGTATCCGAGAGTCACTTTTTATGGAAATTTGAAATCTATAGAAATTACGATGATGCTTCCTTGAAGCAACCAATCGCAACAGAACTGGAAGGTTGAACCAAAACTTATGACTTCGTTGTGGTGGAGCTGGCTTTAGGGCAGTATAGAGTTTAAGTACAATAAAAGGAATGGGGTCCATCAGAGATATTATGGAGGTTTAAAATAAATGGGCCCACCTGGGAAATTTTGTATGGAGACATGATGAAATTTCACCTGATTTTAAGAAATTAGAGGACAACAAAGACCCACAGGTATGTAATTGAAAGAATAGATTTAAAAGTTAATTTGATATAGGATCCAACATTGAAGATGCAACACTTTTTTAATCTTTTCAGATCATTTAACAAAATCCAAGCTATCACGCCACTGGATGGTATCTCACAGTGTCAAACTATTAATTTCTCTCTCCATCAGAGAAAATACTGAACATGGGTACGGCACTTATGCATATTTTTGAGAAACTTATAGGAGAATGCGGGACGGGGCGGTAGAGCTTCAAAGGAGATCCGAGAGAGGCGCGCGAGAGTCGAGTGAATCACTAGGCATGTGCAACAGTTGCCTTTGTTTGCCACTCCAGCGACGAACTACGAGGTTGAAGTGAAAAAAAACGAATAGCAAGTTTTCCTAATTTAAACTTTGCACAATTATGTATTTATCATTTTCTACCATTTATTTAACAGTTAATAATTAACTTTTTAACAAATAAAGTATTTCTTAAATACTCTCAGAGTAATGAAACTTTTCGTAGCAGGAGTCGCTAGGTTCCTCAATTTCATTCAAATTTAGTTAAGAGGAGATCCACGAGGGCGCGCTTATCCGAGTCTGAGTTACCTCCGTCATTCACCCTGCGTGCCGTACTCATGATACTGAAAGAAGCTTTCCACGAACTTGCATATCAACCACAGATGTAAATGCCAAAAACCAATTAGGATTCACAATACTATAGGATTAAATATACATCAACAAAAACTTGCATTACAAATACAGTTATAGTAGCTTAGCTAGTGATCCTTTTTTTATTTTTCGGCAACATATTTTTTTCTTTTCAGGATTTTTTTGAAACGTTCTTTTTATAAGTTACAATTTGAGCTTTTTATCGCAAATGTCTAAATTTCCTCGTTGGATTTTTGGTTTTATTTGAGTAATTCTAGACATTAACTTGATTATTGAACGTTAAAAAGCATTTTTAATTTGATTTTTATCTAATTTCAATTTCTTTAATTGTATTAATATTCTACTAATTTTAAATAGAATAAAATAACGTTCTTAATTAAGATTTGTGAAAAAAAAATTTTCCTCAATTTAAAGCAATTCTCGAAATGCTTCGTTACAGATGTAATATATTAACAGATCTTGTATAAGTGTATCTTGTGTGTTGATGGTTTTGTCGTATCTGGATATGTTATACATATTTACGTCACTGATATCTTGACGTCTATGAGATTAATTGCCTTCATTGCGTGGTATTACATACATTGAAGCTATTATTATTGTAAACGAAATATAGAATCTATTTTGAAATTGGGGATAATGCGGATTGTTGACTTGAGGCTGTCCAAAATCAAGGCTTTTCTGCCCCTTGCTTTTTTTTATTCGTAAGTTGTGTTTATTTTTCATCTAAAAATGTTATTAGGATAAATTGTTCATATTTTTCACTACTTAGGATAGTCTTACATAGAATTTTCAAATTCTGAAAAGAAGAGGTCTTAAAACCTTGAAAATGCTCTTACTTTTTGTCGAAAATGACTTGCTAACGAACTTTTCCTTTAGCTTAGGCCTAAAAGACTAAAAATCTACACACTCGCAGCCAGACAGACAGATTCGCGAAAACTTATTTTTCGGATTCCGAAAGCCTAAAAGCATGGACACTTGGCAAAAAAAGAGGGCCATTTGTCATAAATAGAATATTTTAAACGACTACTCCTCAGTTGAATGCAAATCTTTTTTTACAGAAAATCGAATATTGTATGTCATTTAACTTGACTTTTATAATGTTCATTCAAGATTTGATATAAGTGATCTTCAAAATATTCGGTCAGTTATTTTTATTTTCATAACTTTTCACCAGATGTCATAGAAAGCATTTGAATTCAGGTTTAGCGACCACAAGAAAAAATCCACAACCTTATTCTAGCAAAATTGAAGTAGCTAATTCGTCGGAGCAAAAAAGAGAAAAAAAACGAAGCTTGTGATGTATATTATAATCTAACGATATAAAAATAGGTAGATTGTATTCTCTTCTGTCACTGTATTTCACATTTATATTATATTATACGATACAATTCCGTTGTTCTGGCTTTTTGTTAACTCATTTTTATTCCAAAGACTTTTTTATTCTATTTTTGCTATCGGTGTCTCAATTCTTCTTAGCTGAATTGTAAATGATGATCATTGGGCTTGTGTGGAAAAATTTCATGGCAGTCTTGGATCATGCTAATTCCAATACAGTTTCTCTCAAGTCTGTCTATTTACGCGATACTAGATGGGCTCTACACTGGCGCTGTCTGGTTTTTCACGTGTTTGATTCTAACGTTTCTACTTCTTGTCCCAGTCTTGGCGCTATATAGAAGTTCGTCACGAATTTCATTATTTCAGATTTTAGGTAGTTTCAGATAGAATCACGGTTTGAACATTAAAAAAGTTACATACAAAAATGAATTCAAAAAGTAATAATTTTGGAATGAAAGATTTATAAAATTACAACACGTAATTGCATAAATGCTCAAGTAATAATTAAATAGACACTTGTCGCCCGCAAGCATGCGGCAATTTTAATACAACGACAATATTTTCCTTCCTGCGCCCTCCCCGATCATCGTTAAAACGCCCCATGTCTCATATCAAAGGCTAGCTATGTAACTTTATTTATTCAATAATAAAGAGATTTGGTCAAGCGAAAAGCGACACGACGGACGCGCAAAACGAGAATTTCGCCCGAGACACGGATTCGCCCAATCAGGGAATGACTCCTGCACCATGCACGACTTGGAGCACTCGTTTGAAAACCGGTCTACCGAGACCTCCCACCATTGAAATCCCCGCCACGGCGGCACCCATGCTGACAGCTTCGCTCGAACCACTACAGCGGCCAATCGCAAGCCGCCCACCACCACATCCTACCCGACTGGTGCGCTGGCCCAGTCAAAGATAGGCATAAATATAAGTGGTTCACCCCACATTGACGACATAATCAATAGCCGGACACACCAGGTAAAGAACCTCGTCGTACGAACCTTCTCCGCCATTCTACCGCACTATGACAGGATTGTCCATCTTCCGGTGTCGGAAACATCATTTGAAAGCATAAGGAATATGGTACGCCTCGGGCTGCTTAACCCATCTTGTCGCCTCGCTTCTTTGTGCATCTTCAAGGATTGAAAATAAAAGCGCTTTTCTCTACACCCTTATGCTACTAACCGCTTCCCCTGCCTGATACTCCGGTATCCAATATTTTCAATTTTATTCTTTATGATAACATAGCAATTAGCCACGACGGCCTTATTAAACGTAGGAATGCCTTCTCATTTGTTTCTTTTATAAACTGATCCGTTGATTTAAGCACACCTTACTCAAACGCACACTAACACCATAGAAGACATCGCTTTTTACCGGAGACATATTGGTTGTCGTACGGTGACCCTAGGTTGCCGATCAGAAGCCATACTTCTATAAACCAACACAAAAAACATCACCTCTTATCGGGGACCTATCGGTTGCCATAAGGTGACCCTAGGTTGCCGGTCGAAAGGCATACTTCTACTCGACAAACGTCACACCTCACCGGTGACCTGCTGGCTACCACAAGGGTGACCCTTAGGGTGTTGGGGGGAAGTGCATGGACCCATCACCACACTCGGGACTCATAAAAATTATCCTCTCTAGGAGATCTCTTGATGCCATACCGGACGCCTTTCGGGTGTTAATTGAGAACCATAACTTTTAAACGAAGGATAATAGCTTCGAATCAAACATGATGTCAAAATAACCCAGGTGAGTAAGATAAGAAAAACCTCAATCTTTTAACATATTCTTACTTCCTTAATTACCTCTTCAAAAATTGTATGTCGCCCTAAACCTTTTCCTTTCATCTCCCTGACGTAAAAATTCAATCAAAAGGGGAGGTTGAACCTTAACATTCATTTAACGACTACCATATTTCTGGCGTTCAACGTGGGGCAACCTAATCTTCAAGTTGTCGCTAGATAGTGGCACTTGCCCATCATTCTACTATTTAAGTGAATAACAGCTCGAGTGTTGACAAACCTAGCTAATTAAAATGAACACTACAAGGGTAAAATAAATTGAATGTTAACGAAATTATAATAAGGCTCGAACAAAAAAGAACTTTGTTCTGATGTCGTTAATACTCAGTAGTGCAAATAAATTTTGTTTGTTCATCCTTTTTGAAGATTCGAGGATTAACAAACAAAATAAAATAAAATCCCAAGAATGATAAAAAGCGGAATTATGGCATTCCCTGAAATCCAACAATTAGTTGATTAAATTGAAGTTTGAGGTGATTGAAGGAATAGTGAATCGTGAGTTACCACATTTCTGGACTGAATGAGGGTTCGGATGTTGGTAAATTAACCTACCATATCAAAGATGAATTAAAATCAAGCATTATCAAAATTGTAAAATCCCTTTTAATTCGAAATTAAAATTTGAACTTAATTAAAATTAATCAAAATTGTAAGTTGCAAAATGAAATATAAATTTCAACAAAGTAAAAAAGTAAGCTAAAAATAAAATAGTGAGAAAAAACAACTCAATTTACAGAAGGTAAAATAAAATAAACTTATTTTATTTTTGAACTAGAAATTAATGTTGGTCAATCAAATTTGACTCCCACCATAAGAATAATTTATGGTCAGGTATAAATTGTCCGTTCATCCTTTTTGATGTTTTATGGATTAACGGACAAAGAACAACGGATGTGCCTTACAGCAACTGAGATTACCTTGATTCGACCTGAATAACAAGCCACTCATAAATTGAGGCTATTATGGGGACGAAACATTGAATGACCCCAACTCACTTCAAACTTTAAAACTTAAAATTACCTAGATTTGAATATCCCGCTAGGATAAATTTATCGATTTTTTTTAGTATTATGATTATAATTATAATAATTTTAAAATTCATGGGAGTATATTGAATTATGGTTATGATAAAATTAGGCTATTGATGGTATATGATTTATATTACGTTGATTTATGTGAATTCTTTTGACCTTTTTTTTTACTTTCCTTTGTAAAGTTGAACCCTTTATGTTTCAAAATGTCGGAAGAAATGGACATCGAGATACCACCCTACGCGCTATCCATGTCTGAGGACGACCTCAGACGATACTTGGGCGATAGGGGGGAGAAAATATCGGTATTTTTGAACATTCTACGCATTTACGCCCTACGGTCCCTGAGAAGAACAATTTCGGTCCCAGAAGTATCCCAACAGCCGGATTGCGAGTTGAAATGGGGGTTGAGAGATGGGCATTGCTCGGTCAACTTACAAGGGGCCATTGAGGAGATGGTGGGGCTAGCTTTGCTCCATTCTAGGAAAGTCCGGTCGCGCATTGGTAGTGAGGTGGACCCTGACGAGGAATGTTTAGGTCCTGCACGAAGATTATTCGAGTCTCCAGCGAGTAGTATGGGGGGACAAGTTAGAAGTGGGCACACCGCTTTCCGCCATCTTCCGGTGGACTAGCATCCATACGTGTGTTGCTAGTACGTCCTCCGTGTTCTGTTATACACGACCGGTAATGAGATCAACGACTTATACGGCATCGTGTCCTTTGGGCTATAGTGGGGTCCCGGACACCGAATATATTCCAAATCACTACAGGTGTGTAACACGGTCCCCAACTACTCACCAATCCTAATAGTGCATAGAGCGTAGTCCGTACGCGCCATCTTTAGGATCTGAACCAATCCGAACTAAGTCTTTTCAGCAATTCGTTCAATCAGGCTCGGGCCTAATCGATAGGTCTTCGGTCCACAATACATTTGTCAGTGTTGAAGGGGCAGCCTCGGAGCAGGGACACATCCTGTGATGTCGCCGCCACGAACAGCTGAACCACAGCACGGTAACATCCCTTTTCAGCAGTCCACATTTGAATTACCTCCGTCCACCCTACCACCGTATTCTCCATTTTCACACATCTCTTTCAGTCAAGAGGAGCTCTGCCACCTTCCATACAGTACTTCCAATCCAGGGCCAATTATAGGACCGTAGACATAATTGTAAAGAATTGGGGAGTCACATTCAGTAGGGATAATAAGGCGAGTGCAGAAAACCTCTTAACAAGAGTGGACGACGGGCGTCCGGTCTCAGGACTCACGTGTGAAGAGTTGATGATTGGAATTCCATTCATCCTTGAGAAGTTACCCCTGCAGTGGTTCTGATATAACTGTCATGCCTGGCCTGCATGGCAGCATTTCAAAACGGCCTTCCTGATGATCTACGAAGACATCAATTATCAGTGGCATCTTGAAGAACAAGTCGCCGCTTGTCATTAGGGTCGGGATGCAAGGACCGCTGATTTTCTAACATGTTTGCAGGGTCTATTTCTAAAATTTTAACGGCCAGTTACCATGAAAGAACAAATGGAGCGCGCCCATCGTAATCTAAAACCAGATCTTCCAAGGACTATTCGCCGTTTTGAGTTTTCTGATTATAATCAGACAATCACCAACGTAACGTTGGTGGATAAATTAGGCGCTAAGGCCTCGTCACATGGTGAACCTGACTCGGGTATTATTGGTTAAACTGAAAAAAATAATACTAGATCCAATCGGAATACCTATAGAGGGCAGAATCAGGAGGAGACGAGTACGGCGCAGTCCTCAACTGAACCTGATCACAATAGAGAGAGCCCACCTTCAGGGTGGGAATTCCAACCAAAGGCCGAACCACCCTGCTATAATTGTGGTGGCTCTGACCACTGATGAAGAAATTGCTAAACAAAATGAGCCAAGTTTTGTAATAATTGCGGCAAACATGGCCAGATCGAGCGAACTTGTGATTTAGCTCATTGTCAGGGAAACCATTGATGGAAGGCCGTCTCAGGGTCGACACCACTCCTGGTATCCCAAAGCAGACCCTAATTTCTGCTATAAATGACATACCTGACTCAACTCCCTCAACTTGAATTATTCAACCTGATTTGACTCAGAAATTATGATCTGAACCTAAACCTGAATTTACTCAAAACTTACCTTTCAAAAATCAATTCAAATGTTCTCAAAAATTGTCTTCAGAAACTCAGATTGAAGTGAGCTTCAATCAATGAACCTCAACTCTTGAATCGGGGTGGGCGACCTCCCCACCCTCAGTGGTAGAAAATGAGTGGAACCCATCAACCAACTCATTTTTCAAAATCACTCTTTCGTTCTCAATCTGATCCATCTGTAAGTGCTGGACTGTTTAGACTCTTAGACATTCACAGGACGACAGGGCCAATCAGTAAAAGTTCTGCTGAAACTAGACCTGATCGTATGTCAGGGATTGGTACCAATTCTAGACCCTACGTCAGTATAGAAGAAGGGGGTACTAAAGTCCATTTCTTAGTAGACACAGATTCATCAAGAACGTATCTGGGATCAGTAGGGGTACAGATACTCAGTGCGGGTGATTAAAAGATCGATCATTCTAAGGCAGGCGCAGTCATGGTGGCTAATTGCACTACTGAGTCTGTCATTGGCGAGGCGTTCGGTTTTGTTCTCAATTTGCGTGACAAGCAGTTGTGATTGGCTGACGAACAAATAATAAAATTTGCGTTTGAGCTCACGAATGAGAACGACCTTGATACTTGCAAAGGTATCGCCTTTCTGGATGAGGCTAAAAAGGTTTGGTTAGGCCAATTTTTGACGGGTATAATCAAACCAAAGTCCTCCGATTCATCAAAGGAATCATCGGATGTCACCTAAGGTGTGTGACGCGTTGATAGAAGAGGCAAACCGGTTGGTTGAGCAAGAATTAAGTGAGCCATCAAATAGTGAATGGTGCAGCCCGGTGGTAATGGTCCGTAATCCAGATGGTAACTGCCGCCTGTGTATTGATTTTTGACGGGTTAATGAGGTGTCAAAGAAAGATGCGTATCCGATTCCGTTCATTGCGAAAATCCTGGACCACTTAAATTCGGCGCGAAACATCTCAACTTTAGATTTGAATAAGGCCTACCACCAAATCCCTCTGAGTAATAAGAGTAAGCCTATTACGGCTTTTACTGTCCAAGGAAAAGGGTTGTACAAATTCAAACGCATGCCGCTTGGTCTCACCAAAGCTCCAGCAACCTTTCAACGGTTGATGGACAAGGTCCACATCCCGGATATGTGAACACACGTGTTTGCCTATTTAGACTACGTGATCGTCGTAGCTGAAACCTTTGACGAGCATTTGTACTGGTGGAGCGGACTATTACACGCTTGAATGAAGCAGGGCTAACGCTCAGCCCAGACAAATGTAAGTTTTGCCAAATTGAAGTCAAGTTTCTGGGATTCAAGGTGAACAAAGATGGGTTATTGGTAGACGACGGCAAGGTCCATCCCATACTAGAGTATCCTTGACCCAGAAACGTTAGGCAGGTAAGACGATTCGTGCGGGCCACGTCGTGGTACCGGCGATTCATCAAGCTCTCACTCGTCTAACTAACAAAAATTATAATTCCTCTTGGGGGGACGAGCAGGAAGAAGCATTCTAGACTCTGAGAACGGCCTTGGTGTCATCGCCTGTATTGGCGTACCCCAACTTCACCCTGCCATTCTGCGTTCAAACAGATGCTAGTGACTTTGGTTTGGGCGTGATCATCACCCAGGTACAAGACAAACAAGAGCGTATGATCGCATACGCTAGCCGAGTGATATATAAAGCAAAGCAGAGTTACTCAACCACCGAGAATGAATGCCTAGCTGTAGTATGAGCCATTAGAAGATTCCGGTACTATCTCGAGGGGTACCATTTTTCCGTGGTGACTGACAACAGCAGTCTCCGATGGTTGTATAATCTCAAAAACCCGACAGGTAGATTAGCACGCTTGGCCTTAGATCTCCTAGAATATAGTTTCGAAATTTTTCATCAAAAGGTATCGATGCACCAAATGCCGGATACCCTATCCCGTATGTTCGAAGATGGAATAATCGACCATATTGCGGCCATAATGCCTGTCGAGGACGAATGATACCCTAGACGTTGTGAGGCTGTGTTAAGGTCACATGAAAAGTACCATGGGTGCAAAGTGGTAAACGGAGAGCTGTGGAAATATAAGAAGAATCCGTTATTAGAGGATATCATTGACGATTATGACGCTTGGAAACTGGTGGTTCCAAAGAACCTCCAGTCAGACCTAGTGCATACAGTGCACTGTACACCTGAAGCTGGTCATTTAGGTAGGGACAAGACCTACCATCGGGACGCGATTCGCGATTATTGGCCTGGCTTGTTCAAAGCATCACGTCTTTCATTATACTGTGCGAGACATGACAACTCAATAAACCTGAGCAAGTTCAATCACATGGGCTTATGGCCCAGCGAATAGTCCAGGAGCCATGAACAGTCGTGGCAACCGATATCATGGGTGCTTTCCCTCGTAGTTAACAGGGATATGAATACCTATTAGTATTCTAGGACTTATTCTCAAAATGGATAGAGTTAGCACATTTGAAAAAGGCTAAAGCGAAAAGCATGAATACAGAGTTCTTAGAATTGATCATCACCAGGTGGGGAACGCCCAAGGTGCTCCACTCGGACAGTGGCACGGAATTTAATAATAATGCGGTGAATGACCTCGCGGTGGATTTCGGCATTCACCCACGTTAAACCTTCTCTATCATCCTCAGGCTAATCCTGTGGAGAGAACCAATGGGGCTTTCAAAACCATAATCAGATCATTCATTGATCAGGATCATCTAAATTGGGACTTCCACTTGAACGAGTTTCGATTCGCCTACAACACGGCACTACATTGTACCGATCGAGTGACTCCAGCGTTTCCTAATTTTTGGCAGAAGCCCCGTCCGCAAAAAAATATTTGCAGTTTAATGGAGTGGGAGGCCTAGTTGCCACCACCCGACCATTATGTGTCCTGAGCACAGTCCGTTTGTTTATAGAGATTAATAGTTTATATTCTGTTTATTTTATAAATGAGATTTACAATAATATATTTAACTATTTAATTTAAAATCTTTTTTGAATTTAATTTTTTAAATAAAATTATTCGGGAATAAGTTATCGAACGGTACAAATGTATATATGATGTCCGGTTCCATTAAAATAAATATGTAAATTATATAAAATAATATTAAATCTATTCTCTCATTTATAAGACCTGTCATTTACTTTGTACCAAATTATTCCCTCAAACATTTTAATCACAAATACCATTACTTGAGAAAAAAAAATTTCCCTTCAAAACTTAAAATTATTAAGATTGTAGAGGTACAAAGATTCTTTACTATGCAACTTAAGTTATAGTCTTACATATTTTAGTTATTATTATATTTATATTGGATATATGTAATATATTTTTTATTCATTCTTCTAATCATGTTTATGTTTTAAATATTTTTTTCATTAAGGTCTTAAATATTACTAATTTTTTATTAGATACATTAATAATTTTAACAATAAATAATGTTTTTAACTTCTACTAATAATAAAATCAATAATACCAGCAAAAAAATCATAGCTATATATATTCCAAACTACTTTCAAAAAGTATTTCAAAATTCCAATTTATTCATATTATTATTAATATTCTGGGTTGAGGCCGTAACCGCCCCTGAGGCTTGGGTGATCCCGTGGCGTCCCCTTATAAGCCTTAAGCGTGGCCCAAAGCCCTCTCTATAGGGAGAGGAACGCAGCCACGCTGTTGGCTGATATTTCAGACTCATTAATGCAGTAACTGCCTGTGAGTGTCACAGGATTCCCCGCAATCGCCGGGCAGTGACAGAAAATATGAGTAGAAGTCTCATTATTCTTTCCCCGCGGATGACATACGGGACTTTCTTCATCCCCTGTCATATATGTGTGATACCGGATGTTTCCAGGTCCTATAAACAATTTTGTTAATACCTTGACTTCATTCCTTCCAAGCTTGAGTATTTCCTTCGCTCGGTAAGGGTTTAGCTTTGAGCCAGAGACCAACCCCACCCATTCTGATGTTCTTCGGTCAGCCAACTGTTAATATCTGCAAAGACTAACCTACTGGAAATGCCTATAAACGGCTCAGGTTCAGTAGAATTTTCCTTTTCAGCTAGCTTCGCTAGCCTGTCTAATATTGCATTGCCCCTGATGCCGCTGTGTCCAGGCATCTAGAGCAGAGCGACTCGCTTTTCTGTCGCCAGCTTGTTCAGTGCCTCAAAGCATTCCCATAATAAAAGTGACGTGGTTATTGTTCTATTCAGGGCCATTGTAGCAGCCCTGCTGTCTGAGCAGATGCGAATGTTTCTTTTACTGTCATACTCCATTGCCTTATAGCCGCACTGGAGCATGGCCATGATCTCAGATTGTTGGAGTGCTGCGTAGGAACTCATCGCAATTATGAAGCCCATTCCGTTCCTTCTACAATATATACCTGCTCCAACGTTCTCCTTGTTCCTGGAGCTATCTGTAAACCAGTTGTCTCCATCACTGGGCAGGTGTGCCTCACCGTTAACCCATTGCTCTTTCGTCGATAGGCTAACTCGGTACATCGCGTCCTCGCGATGCTGATTGGTATCCGCATAACTGTCGAGCTGCTGCTATTGTTTACCATATTTAATCTCCAGGCCGCCTCGCAGCCACGGCCTTTATGCTAAGATAGAGAGGCCCCAAACCTATGAGTGGCGACTGCCACATATGTTAGCCTGGGTCGCAGGAACGCTGTGTAGATCTACATAAGTGTCTCCGGTTTCAAGTCCCAGCTTTTCCCTATAGCTTTTCTACAGAGCCAAAGAGTGGCTACTAGCTTCTTAAACATATTCTTCAGGTGCTCGTTCCATGACAGCTTCTTATCCCGAATGACTCCTAGATATTTAGCTTGCCCTTTGCTTCGCAGTTTTTGTCCAGCCAATTTCCATGTACTCGTGTTTCTCCACTTGTACCGTCTGGTGAATACAACTGCATCCGTCTCTAAGTCTCGTTCTCTAAGTCTCGTACTCTAAGTCTCCTTTTCAGGCAACGATTGATGCGTTTTTTCTCATTTCGGGACTGATTGGGTACTCTCGTTTCCAAAATAAAATCAAAAAAATTTGTAAATATTTATATATAGGTTTTGAGTGTCGCTGAATATAAATCTAAGGTTGATTTGATCATATCTGGTTATCTGAAGGTCATCTGAGGTCATTTGAAGGTCGAATTCGGAAAAAGGCTCATAAAATCTGAAAAAATTCAAATGTAGGTTTTTGAGCATGCTGAATCCGATTCCGGCGTCGTTTGACCTTCGTGAGTTCAAGGTCAAGGTCATTTGAAGGTCAAATCAATAAGGTACTGTTGAACAAATGTTTAAAAAAATTAATTTAGAATCATCTTTAGTTTTTCGTCTATATAGAAACTGGAAATATTAATTTATCTTTATCAACATTAGCTGCTGTAAATTTCTCGAAAGTAAGGCAGCGTACTTTCTTATCAATATTATCTGCTGTAGATTTCTTGAAGGAGAAAGCTTTGTACCCATAAGAATGGTATATCTTTAAAAAAGAAGTGGGCTCTCTTTGCCCTAATATGGTAAAAAATACATTTTTTATAAATGTCCACATATATTTGCGGTTATCAATGAATGTTTGCGTGCGTGTTGTGTGAATCTGCGGATGCATGGCTGTGTGGAAGTGCAGATGTCTAGATGTTTCGATGTATGTAAGCGATTATTTTTCACCTGTTGCCTCGACCAGTCGTGTGACGATGACAACTGCCCCGTAAGGGGATGTGTAGAATTATTCGCTCATACGCTAGTCGGGGTATCGAGCGAAAGAAATTCTTAAGCTCGGAAGGAAGGAAATCAAAATCCTAACAGAAATGTTTATAGGACATGGAAATCTGCGGTACCACAGACATAAGATAGGACTTGAGGAAAGTCCCCTCTGTCGCCTGTGCGGAAAGAACAATGAGACTTCTACTCATATTCTCTATCACTGCCCCGCGATTGCGGGGAAACGTGTAGCACTCACAGGCAGTTTCTGCATCAGTGAATCTGAAATATCGGCCAACAGCGTGGCTGCGATCCTCCCACTATGAAGAGGACTTTGGGGCCACGCTTAAGTCTTATAAGGGGACGCAACGGGATCACCCAAGCGTCAGAGGCTGTGACGGACTCAACCCAGAATATGAAATGATAATAAAAATGCGCCATTTGGCTTCAGATTTTTATTTTTTCAATTTTGTAAATGCTATAACTCTAGTAATTTTGTTTTATCAAAGAAAGTAAACAGGTAGAAAATTAATATTTTTTTGTCAAAAAATTCAGCCTTTCGGTTCAAAATAAATCTCTTTTAGTTAAAGATTTAACTTGTTTTTTAATTTGTCTTTTTGATTCAGTTCACCTGTTTTTTATTTAAAATGAAAATCTTTTATAGGTTGGAAGTGCAACTGCTTCGTCCATTAATGACAAAAAGTACGATTTTAGCAAATCCTCCCAAATCTCAAGTCGTTTAGGTGAATTTTTCGGTAACCACTAAATTGACAAAAAAATTTAGTCTGCAAAAATTAGGTGAAATGCGGGCGGTCGAAGCGTTTGAACCCTAACAAAGGGGGGTACGTTCTTTCGAGTTTTAAATTAAAAGTTTTTTTTAAATTTATGCACAGAACCTTTGATTGGCATTCATATAAGTGTAAAACAAAAGAAACATTTTTTACATAAAATTTAACTGAATTTCAAAAATTTCTAAATTTTTTAAAATCTGGTATTTTTTCAACCTGCCATCTTTCAAATTAAAACTTTTGACATATGTATTTTTAAATTGCAATTTGAACAAATTGAAAATTGGCCCTCTGACCCGAAAATACTGGAAAAGAAGAAATATCGTCTTAATCGCAAGGTCGGAAAGAAAATAAAAACTTAACCTGCAAACTGACAAAATTGCGTAAACGATTTTACCTCATTTTGACACAATTCGCACTTTTCTGGTATTCAGTGTAATCTGCCTTGTCACTCTTAAAACGGGATTACACTTTTTTATGAAAATAAAATCAAAACACCCAAAAAGACGATATTCTCTCTGCAAATCACATACGTGGCCCAAAGTGGCTTGCAGAGTGGCAAATGTATTTCTAGTAGTTTTTCCTAATAATGCAATTACTCTCAGTTTCTCTCTGCATTTGCATCTAAATCCTGAAAACACTCTACAATTTTCTTCTTGTATAATATTACTCACTTCCAAGAATAGAGGACTCATCAAATTTAATGCTACAAATCCAGTCTAGCAAAGGCTCGTCTGAACCTTCAGTGAGGTAGGACTTGTTTACAATCCGGATCGCGTACGAATATTTACTACAACGCATGGTATTTCATCTTAGCTACCGCAAGCGCAACAAATCCTAAACAGTGCTGTGCAAGTGTTTGGTGAAGAGATAGTGCGGTTGCACTATCTCAACTGTGCACCTACCCAAACAACGATGACCTCTTACTACAGCAGTGGTATCTCGGAAAGTGATAGAACTCAAAATGTATAAACTTCCTCCCGATATGAAAACCCACTAAAAGTATCCTACGCCAGAGTAACACAGCAGTATCACTTCCCCAAGGGAGATCAAGCATTAGTAGCAAATACAATTGAAGGTTTAACAATAAAATATTATACTCTCGTCATGAGGATAATCGTCATTCCAGCTAATATTTTGTTCGTCTCAAAAACTTCCAATAGTAGAATTTGTGTCTACTTAAGTAAACGAAAGCTTGTTGACAAACTCACGGAGACAGGTACGAAAATAAACATAAATTAAACGTGCTGACACTTAGACCAGTAATATTGAAAGCCAAAAGAATAATTATTGCTAACTTGTGTCCCATCAAACCGCATTACATTATCGAAGATAAATTTGGGGATCTCAATATTGCTCCTGTTTCTTAAATTACTTGTATCAGTGCAATCATCAATGATCTAGATTACGCACAAGCAATGAGCTTTAGACGACAAGTACATATGAACCCTGAAAACATAACTATCCTTCCATAAAATATGAAAATCAAGTATGATAACACAATATACTGGATCTACTTTTCCAACGAGAAAGCTATTTGTTTCTTATTCCGAAAATAACGACAGCTTGCTCAATTTCGCCTAATCCAAAATGTAAACAAGGACTCACGCACAGATGTATTGAAAACAGGCAAGCTACTCAAAATAAGAATAATAAAAATATGGACACTGCGGAAACAGAACCTGCATCATCTCGCATGCATTTAATGCCATCTCCAATTACACCCAACAGTACAACATTCAAAAGAAAGTACAGCCTACTCCTCAGCTCTACACTGTCCAGTCATGACTATGAGCAGGCTAAGGTGGAAAACTCAGCAAACCCCGTCGAAGACGCTACGTTAATTAAAGTCTAAGAAAAGCGCACAAGGAAAATATATATAAAAAGCCATGTCCGCTTGATTATGAAGAATTAGCATCCTTTCTCAGAGTATCCTGCGGAAGCCCGAACATACCAGAGGTATAGATTATCACACGCGAAAAATTCTTTCAATCAAATACAAACTCGTACTTCTCGATACTCGTAATGAAATGTACAGCACTAGTGATTTGCCCACAAAGTGGAAAAAATCATATGTACCTTTCATTCCGAAGTCTGAAAATAAAGGTTATAGGCCTATTTCTCTGACCTCGATGTTATGTAAGCTGTCCTAAATATTATTAAAAAATGAATTTGAATGGTAGATTGAAACTCAAAATATACTACCAAACAGTCAAAGCGGATTTCGTAAGGGGCAATCATGTCATGAAAATTTATTAAACTTAACTATCGACGTTCAGACAGCTTTAAACAAAAAGAAAGATATGTTCGCAGCGTCCCTAGATGTGAAAGGTGCGTTCGGTTACGTCAAAATTAAAACACTACTTAATAAACTTGCAAATATTGGTTTCCTTCTATATTCTTCAAGTTTATAAGCTTTATAACAATGGAACGATTGCTGACATTTTTAAAATATACTAAACAGCGTCACGATATCTCAATTGGCAAATGACATCACGCTATACTCTAGTAATCTATTCTTACTGCAAAAACCCCTCAATTAAGTTGAACAAAATCTTTCTGAGATAAACGTTTTTCTCGCCCCCAAAAAAACTATATTTATACATTTTAATAACAGAGACATTAATCCTGGAAAAGCTGTAATTAATCTAGATGTTTTAAGTATTAAATCCACTGAATACACCAGGTTCTTTCCTATAATTTTCGATTACAAGCTTTTATTTGACCTAGAACTAAACGAAATAAAGTCACGATATGCTCGAGCATCTAACATAGTTAAATACTCACAAAGAATCTGGTGGGAATTCTTACCATTGACCAGATCCATGTAAGATCGAGACTGACGAAAATACTCCTTGCAGAATCCAAACTGCCGTCAATTTTCGAAAGAGCTAATTTTCTGTGTAATATGTATACATCAAAAATCTTATAGAACTAAAACTCATGAATGAAACATACTGTCAAAAAGCACTATTCACAAACAAGAAATAGGAAAAGAAAAAAAAAACTGTATGAAACATGTATTGTAATTGTAGTTTGCTTAAGTAACAGCATAATGAAGTCAGAAAACTATAATATGTATGTACACGATATAGAATAATTGCAACTCCAATCCCGTTCAACAGCATTACCGATTTAAAAAATAATCAACATATAAACATAAGTCCAATATCTAATGACTTTGACTCTCTCGATACAATAGTATTCTATACCGACGGGAATAGAAATCTATCTGCTCTGTCAACTGGTTCGGCGTGCGTCAATCTTTAAAAAAATATCGTGACTAAAAGAAGTCTAAACAAAAAAAGCATCAGTCTTTACGGCGGAATGTGTCGCAGTAAGAAACGCACTTGACCATATTGACAATATTAATACAAATCTTTATCTGTACAAAAGTAATCTCAAATAACAGGTAATAAAATTGCAGATACACATACAAAACATGCGACAAGCGATAGTCCAACCTATTCAGATAAACTGCCATTTACAGACCTGAAAGAGCACTACAAACTTAGCATGCAGACAAATACGAAAATGTCATTCCTAAATACAAACCTCAATAAGGGAGAAACATATTTTCATCTTTATTACAGAGACTGTGACAGGCCTTGAGCCTATAAAAAAATCTGAATGTCTCTCTCGCAAAAGTATTTATGACAAATTATCCCAGCTGTTCATTTTCATTCATCTCTCAGAATATTGATCATATATTGTGGAGTTGTTCTTTATACTCCGATCAAAGAGCAGTGTTGATTTTCCAGGTTTCGAAAATAAATCAGCAGCCTCATTTCTGTATAAAAGCTCTAATTAAAGAGCCCAATATTGCAGCGTGCTTATACATACTAAATTTTCTTTAAAACTGTACATTACGCATCTAGATTATATTCAGTGTAACAATCTCTCACCCATTGTGAAGCAAATAAATCTGTAAATGATTTGAAAGCTTTCAATAAAAAAAATTCAGTCCGGGATTCACCTGTAATATACTAGGCAGTCTGATAAGTCCCTGAAAAATGAAACACGGAGACGTTTTTTTGGCCAAAGTCGGTTTTATTTTTCAACATACACTCCTTTTAGGTCGATACAGCGAGTCCAACGATTTTCTAACTTTTTGATACCGTCCGAAAAGTACTCGATCGGAAGGTCTCCAAAATATGCCTCAGTTTCAGCTATGAGCTCCTCATTTGAGTAAAAACGCTTACCGGTGAGCCATCTCTTCAGGTTAGGAAACAAATGATAGTCGCTGGGGGCCAGGTCTGGTGAATACGGTGGCTGAGGAACCAATTCGAAGCCGATTTCATGCAATTTTGCTTGTGCAACTAAGCATGAATGAACAGACGCATTGTTGTGATGATAAAGCGGTTTTTTCTTCTTAAAATGCAGTCTTTTTTCGGCGATTTCGACTTTCAATCAATCCAATAATGATGAATAGTATGCTCCGGTTATGGTTTCACCTTTTTCAAGATAGTCCACGAATATTATGCCATGTGCATCCCAAAATACGGAGGCCATAACCTTTCCGACCCATTGTTGCGTTTTTGGACGCTTCGGAGCACTTTGGCCCGGTAGAACCCACTGTTTTGCCTGTTGCATTGACTCAGGAGTGTAGTAGTGGATCCAGGTTTCATCCATGGTTATGAATCGGCGCAAAAACTCGGTCGGCTTACGCGAAAATAATGCGAAATTCTGCTGAGAAGTTGTCACACGAATTCGTTTTTGGTCCACTGTGAGCAATCGCGGCACCCATCGCGCGCAGAGCTTCTTCATGCCCAGAACTGAATGCACGATATTGCCCACACGTTCCAATGATATGCCTACAGCATTAGCTACCTCTCTCAATTTCACTTTGGAATCATTCAACATCATATCATGGATTTTTTCGACATTTTCTGGTGTAGTGACCTCTTTTGGGCGCCCTGATCGTTCAGCATCAACTGTGCTCGTACGGCCACAACGAAACTCGGTAAACCACTTATGAATCGTTCCAAGCGACGGTGCAGAGTCCGGGTAATACTTATCCAGCTTGGCCTTGGTCACGGATATCGTTTTCTTGTGAAGATAGTAGTGTTTGATCAAAACTCGAAACTCAGATTCTTCCATATTAAAAAAAACTCGGAGGTTAGTCGCTTCTCAGTGCTGTAACTTGTAAATGCGTA
>NC_046660.1:38998455-39008975 GCF_010883055.1 Belonocnema kinseyi | reverse complement strand
CTAGATGTGTAACCGTCGAACTGGATCTAAACCTTATTATTTGGGCTATTCAAATTGGGCTTAGTGTATTCAATACCATGAGCATGAAAATCTATAAATAAAAACTTGTTCATACGCCTAAGCCTCCTCGTGATAATTTTAAATTGAATGCAGATGAATATTGGTCCTGTGTGTTGAGACAATGGGTTTCACAATTTATCATAATGTTAGAACATGTAAATGGGTCCCATAGAAGATTAGGCAGCTATTATTGATAAAGGTTACGAATTTATCAAATTAAAGGATTGAAACTTATTAATGCGCGTATCCATTAAATAAACATGATTAAAGAAGGTTGATTAGAGGAAATAAATATAGTAAAACCATGACAATATGACCCTCAATTGAATATATAGAGATTTTGATAGAAAATACATAAAAAATGTAAAATTATATTTAAAATTATACAATCCCATGAAATGGTATTTTTTGTACAATAATAATATATTACATTATGAGTGGTAAGGCGAACTAAAGAAATTTTTATTTAAACAGATGGATATCCAGGAGTTGGATGTTCAACAATAAAAAAGTTTTTTGAATCGCTTCTTGGATTAAATTTTCCCTAATCTCATATTATTTTACCATTGTACAGATACTTTAAGATATTTGCTGGATTTATTTAAAAAAAAGAATAATCGTGATCAGAAGGAAATGAAAAAATCATGAATGTGCACGTTCTCAAATATTAAAAAATATACAGCAGATAGTTATTAAACAAAATTGATAATACGTATCAGTATTTGAGAGCTTTCCGCAATTTCAGTTATTCCTTTAATTATGCCTCACCAAAGGTCTGACAATAAAATACATACGAAGATTGTCAAATGCAACAACAATGACACAGATGCGTTGATGTGCATAATCTAGATATTTTATTTTATTTGAATTTGATGAAGGAATGTAATTAGTATTGCAGTGTTTGGGAAATTGCTTTTTCGCTAAGCCTCTGAAGCTCATCAGAGATGCTAACAAGACGATTAAGGGTAGAAATATATTTTTGTTTTAAGGCCATATTTATATTTAGCGAAAGAAAATATGAGGTTAACGAAAAACTATGATCATGTTTTTAAAGACTTTCTAAAATCTACCAAAGTCGTGAATTTTATTATTTTTCATATTTCTCCACCACAACTGTGTGCATATTTCTGTTTTTTATTGTTATCTTCCAAATAGTATACAATACAAATATATGCCTATTAAAAAAGAGAATGCATAATAAAACTTGTTTCTTGTGATCTCTTTTGGCGTCATTAAAAAGTTTACGTACATTTTTATGTCCTTACAGTATACACATTACGGACTATTTCCCTCAGTTATCCATACAGAAAAACTGGACTGTTCTCGAAAGGAAATTGGAAAATCATGAAGGTGCGTGTTCTTTAATATTTTAACTTATAATAAATTTTACAAATTCTGCAAGTCTAGGTGGAGGGTACGCATCGTTTGCATTTATATTTACCGCTACCGTCTAAAATACGATGCTACGTCTGTACTTATATATTTTCTATGGAAAACGAATTTTTTCAATTCCTAATGGGCTGAGGTGCAGATAATTATTACCAGATTTTGTTTGTAACGAAACTTCCACTATTTGTTATTTTATTATTAAATAAAGTGTAACATAAACGAATTTTTATTTAGAGCGTTTGCAATAATAATATAAATGTTACAGAAATAATTTTTATCCTTTCACTGGCAGACATGTATGCTTAGTAATACTTTAGTGAAGTGATATATTTCTTTCCAATTTCAAACGCTTTGAGATAATGACTTGAGCTACTCAACTCAATCCTTATTATGAAAAACTGCGCAAATGGATGTCATTGTGAAGAAAAGGTTATTTAATTTGATTGAAATATGCAACATAATTTGTTCTTTGTACTTCCGTTACAATCTTTGGCACAATATTTAACAAAAATAAATCTTACGGAAACATGAAAAATAATCAATTTGAAAGATAAGAAGAATTGATTTTCAGAATTATAGCAAACGACCAGATGCGATGGCCTATTTGCAAATCAAGAAAGGTTAGAAAACATTCCTCGAGATTACTTGCTACGAATCTTGAAAGAAACTAAATAATAGATTATGTCGACATTTTTTAAAAAGAATTAGTTACATGAATACATTTAACTGAGAAAATTGTAGATCAAGCTAAGTAATCATAGATCAAATAGGTTTTAATTTTTTACGGCTATAGTGAACTTTTTAAGACTTCGAATTAAGTCCATTCGTAGCGTGAAGTGTGCGATGCCCTATTTCCCGTAGGAAATTACGACCAAGGAGAAAAGTAAAAGTTCATTAGCCAGCAATTTTGAGTAGATATTCAAAAACTTAGGGCATTTAAAAAATTTTTAGGACCATTATTTTTCGAGATTATAAAATTATTCGTACGGCTTTTCGTAGTACTCGAAGAGACAAAATATTTCTTTTTACGGCTTTTTGCCATAAAAGGAATATTATCACGATTGTAGGCTTTTCAATATAAAAAACAGACAAAAATGAACATTTAAAGCGAAAAAACACGATATGAAAAAAGTTAAGAGAAGGCAAACATTTATTTAAGAAGCTCTACAACTTTATCATAACAATCTTTTGAATGATGAAAAATTGTTCAAAAAAAATATCTACAAATTCATTATAAATATTTTGTTTTAATGATGAAAAATAACATTACAAATAATCAAATTAAATGTTTAGACAAAAAATTAAAAAGTACATTAAAATATACAATGACAACATTGTTTTCAAATTAAATATGAAAAATTGCCTTTCACCTTTTTTTCTGATGAAGCACGGTTTGAGAATGCCTTCGTTAAATCTCAGCAAACTTTAAAAGAAGAGAATAAAAATGGAAAATTATGTTTAAAATAATACAAGCATATGATATTGTATTTTTTGTACTTTCACCATTTATTTCATTGCGAATGGTAATGTGAACTCAAGAATGTTTTTTTATTGAAATAGATTAATGTACAGGATTTGGATCTTTAGCAATATAAAAGAAAGATTTTTTTGGCGTCTTGCGTTAAATTGGAAAGTGTCACTTATCTTTCATTATTTTATCATTGTAGACATACTCTGGAATAGTTGCTAGAGTTGATTTTCAAAGAAATGATCGTTATCAGAAGGAAATGAAAAAAGCATAAATGCGCGTACCCTTTAATATTCAAAATTATACAGCAGATAGTTATCAAACAAAAACAATCCTTTATTTTATTTGCATTTGATAAAGGAATGTGATTAGTATTCCAGTTTTTTGGAAATTGCTTTTGCTCCGAGCCCGTGAAGTGCGTTGGAGATGGTAAGAAAAAGACCAAGGGACAAATGTATGCTTTTCAAGGCCATATTTATATTTAGCGAAAAAAAATACGAAGTTCACAAAAAATTATAAACTTGTTCTTAAAGACTTCCTAATCTCAAGCAAAGTCGTGAGTTCGATTATTTTTCATATTTCTGTGCTACAACTCTGTGGAAATTTCTGATTTTTATTGTTATCTTCTGAATAGTATACAATAAAAATATATACTTATTACAAAAGTGTATGCATACGAAAACTCATTGCTTGTAATCTCTTTTCAAGTCATTAAAAAAATCCATAAATATTTATATTTTTAAATTATACGTATTATGGCCTATTTCCCCCAGTTAACGTTAGCAAAAAAACTAAAGTGGTCTCTAAAAAAATTGAAAAATTATAAAAGTGCGTGTTCTTCAATATTCCATATTGTAATAAATTTCCAAGTTTTTAAAGGATAAGAATAGCGTATGTAAGTAAATAATAGCGTACTTGTATCGTACATATTGTTTGGCCTTTCAATGGCAGACATGTGTGACAAGTAATACTTTAGTAAAGTAATATGGTTTCCTTCAGTTTCATTCCATAAATTTCGCAAAGAAATTCATACTGCACAATTAAAACCAATCTATTATTTTCCATAATTTCGTAACTATGTAATAAAACTGTTGCATATTTTGTAAATTGCATATGTTTTCTAGAGGTGAGATATTTAGAGCTTACGAGAGATAACAGTCCATATACCTAAAATTACACTTTGGGATGATGGCCAGAGCTACTCAATCCTAATTAGGAAAATCTATGCAAATGAAGATAATTTAAAGAAAAGGTCACTTTAATTTGTTTAAATGTTCAACACGATTTTTTCTTTCAGCTTTACTCACAATCTTTACCACATTCTTTTACACAAAGAGATATTCACGAGAGATGAAAAGCAATAAATTTTGAATATAAGAAAAATGGAATTTGAGCATTTCATAAAACGACCAGATATGATGACCTGTTCGCAAATTAAGAAAGGTTAGAAAAAATTCTGGACTAAACAATGAATTATATGGACATTTTTATAAATAGTGAATTATATGCATAAATACATAAATAGCAATTTCGTCCATGAAAATTTATATTACTTTTGCGATTACACCATTAAACAATTTCCCTTTCGGGGTTGTTGTCACTCACTCGGTGGGAAAGGGAGTAATGTAAGGAAGTTGTTATAGAATTTTCAGATTGTTTTAGAATTCTCTCATTATTTATTTAAATAACACGTTTGTTTCGCAAGACTGCTCTGATCCAGGTAGCTGATCAATCTCTCTAGCAATCACCCCAAGTGAAGAGTCTCTGCGCACGCTGCCATTGACTTTACCTTGACACACTTGATTCGTTAGTCGTTCATTTGGCATTCTCTCAACATGTCCGAACCATCTTAACCGATTTCTTTCCCGTGTTAACTAGTGCGTCTTATACATAAAATTTTTTAAGAAATATATCGTTGCTCACTTTGTCTCTTGGTCACGAAAATAGGGGCGCAATTGATTTCAGAGGGATAACTTCACGCATTCCCCCGAAATTCAAATGTCTCAAATCATCTTCTTGCATGCGTTTTTACTTCGATTGTACTGATTGTAAATTTAATATTTTCGTCTATACCCTCTTGGTGGGCTGGCCAGGGAAAAGTCAAAATTTCATGCCATCCCCCAGAAATTCACACTTCTCAAATTTTCTTTTTGAATACATTTGTGCGTCGTTTGCAGTGCCTTGACATTTAATATTTTCATGTGTAACCTCTTGGTTGTCGAGGGGATAACACGAAATTTTGATTTTCCTCAGCCGGTCATCCAAAAGATTACAAACGAAATTATGAAAGGTACGAAAAGAACAAGCGACGTACAAACGTATGCAAGAAGCAAATTCGAGAAATTTGAATTAGGGGAATCGCACGAAATTTTGATTTTCCACTGGCCGGGTAACCAAGAGGATACAAGCGAAAATACTAAATGTAGAAACAGTAAAAGCGACGTACAAACGAAGTTAAAAACAAAATTTGAGAAATTTTTATTTTGGGCGGATGAAACGAAATTCAGAATTTCCCTTGCCGGGCATCGAAGAGGGTACAAACGAAAATGTGAAATGTACCAACATTACAGCTGAGTAAAAACGTATGCAAAAGAAAAATTTAAGTAATTTACATTTCTAGGGGATGGTACGATATTTTGACTTTCCTCTAACCGGGCGATCAAGAGGGTACAAACGAAAATATGAAATATACCATCAGCACAAACCACATACAAACGTATGTAACAAGAAAATTTTTCAAATGTGAACTTGGAGCGATCAACTTCACCGGGGTGAAGAATCTCATGTCAATCGCATTAATTTTATTCCTATCTTTTTTTATAGGTTATTATAGTACTATTACAGTTATTATAGTTATTATAGTATATTCGGTACAAATATAAAATTGAGTATTACCTTTTTCCCTTCATTTGATACATGTTTACTTCTGATAAGGGATCCTGCTCTACCAATAAACTTCTAAAATTTATATATGCGCTCATCTAAATCTTCATCTATCTTTCCGTCTTTACACGCGTGGAATAGGTTCAACAGGCAAACTATGGCTTAACAATGGCATAATCATAGAGTGAGTATAAGTGTCAGAGAAAATCAGCACGCGTTTAAAATGACAATCTTATGTTTTCCAAGAGTCTGCACGTCTCTATAAGTTCACCACCCGCCTGCACGGGGTCGCGCACCAAGTAGCTTAGCACGTATTCTACAACAACTTGTTAAGAATTCTAATTGCGACAACTGCCAAAATAACTACCAATATTGAGTCAACGATCCGGGGGCACCTGATCGAACACCAGGAACTTTATTGCGTATTCTGCGACAACTTTTAAAAAATTTAAATTTTGTGAATAACGAAAACATATCCAAATGCTGAATAAACAACCAGTGTGCACCGACTCGTGTACCGGATAGCTTAGCACGTATTCTACAAGTACTTTTTGAAAATTTAAATTGTTCCAACAACCAAAATATTTTTTCATAATAGGCCGACGATTCTTGTGGACTGGACCGCGCAAAATAACTCCATGAAAGATATTTTGAACGACCTGGTACACGATCCGATGCACCCAAGTTGTTGACTACCATTTTAAATTAGTTTGTCTATTGGAATATTACCATTTTTTTAAGTTCTCGTAGAGAAAGTGCTAAAGTAAGTGATGCGCGATCCGTTACAATCCAATCATTGACTTAGTATTTGGAATTGTTTTCTTTATTCACGAAATTTTAATTTTTAAAAAGTTCTCGTATTATACATTCTAAGCTACTTGGTACGCAACCCAGTGCACCCGGGTAGTGAACTTATCACTCAGAGACGTGCAGACTATTTGCAAACCTAAGATTTCTATTTTGCAGCCTAATTTTTTAGCACATTTACATGTTCTAAAGAATATTTATTTATGTTCAGCGTTTCCTAAACATGAAAGACGGACAAGAGCAAGGGTTCACGCTAGTTCTTAAGTAAATTGCGCATAGTCCAATAAAGGAAAATATTTATCTACCAATCCTTTCTAAAAAGTGAGTTAAATTTAATAGATTGTTTCCATCTTCGAAAGTTTTTCCATAGTTCAATTTTAACCAAATCACGTTCAACCATGGGCGAATTATGGCAGAGAGACCATTAGCCATGTTTGAACCATTGTTTATAATCATGGGACGATCGTGGGTGAACATAGGCCCAATCATGAGCCACGCTGATTCAACACTTACCCCACGTTTACTCCATGCCTACCACGTGGTTAAACCACACTCACCCCACACTCAACCCACGCTTGTGCCATTGTTGAGCCATGGGTCACCCACTGAATTTTTTCTACGCGGGAAGTGAATAAGCTACCAAGGTATACACTGAAAGACTTTTTGTTATATTAATATAATAGTTGTCCGCCAGCAAAACTAATATTTTTGTTTGAAAAAATGGAAAGTGTGTTGCATTAACTGTTATAAAACCTACGAAAATTAAAAATTTACCATATTAAAGTTAGGAAACGATCTTAAAACGATATTAATATATTTTATTCGAAAGCGTGAAAGCATCTTTTGACGTTGCCATACAAAGCATACAAGAATCTTATACCAATATATCAAAAATAACTCGCTCCACCAAAATCTTTAGCCTTCTGAAGGAGGAGGTATATTATTATATACCTAATTTATTCACGTCATACATAATCGCACATTCAATCGTTTGAAAAATCGAAATGGCTACTGCAGGATTCGAACCTAACTTACCTAAAGCACTAACGCATTCCTTCACAACTAAACCCCACGGCTAACTTATATTATAGAATATTTGGCAAAAATCTAGGCAAATCATCGTCACTTGACGACTCGGAGCAGTATGAAAAATATATGGGCCCTGTTTCACGAGTCATTTGTTGCTTCATATAAAAAAATCATTTTTTGATAGTGTTAATTCTTGAAATGGAGATTCATCATATTTTTAATATTTAGCATACTAATTAATCGTCTTAGTGTTTCGAATACTCGTATAATAATATTACGCTTCGATACTGTAATATTATTCAAAAGAATCTCAAGTCAATCGCGTTCATTTTAATATTCTCTTTTCCTTAAACGGTCCGTGTGTCGCTACCTTATAGTACAGTCAACACAAGTATAAAATTATGTGTTGCCTTTTTTGCCTTTTTTGATGAAATTTAACTTCTGATAAAGGGCCCTGCTCTAACAATAACCTATTTACCTTCGATTCTGAGCATATATCATCATTTTAAGCATTTTTTCCCAAAGAACCATAGCTCTAAAATGAATTTCGAGCCTCCTAATTTTTCAAGGTAGGTTTTTTTTCAAAAAGTGACTCAGATGTTGTATCAAAAAGACAAAAATACATTTTTTTATCTAGAAAAATGTGTTGCCGGGAGTTTTCGGGGTCGAGGAATCCATTTTTGGCATTCATTTTAATTTTTGAATGCCCCCAGAAAGCTTTTCTGTACATTCTTTTTATTGTTTTGCCTTTTTGGAGGAAAATTGACGAAATTGTTGCGAAAATCTACGAATATTTGACTCTGTCATAGTGGAATCACAAATTCAACTTAAAAGATAAAAACATATGAAATTAGAATGAAAAAAGTTCTATTGAATTCAGTAATGGCAGAAACGGAAAGACGAGTTTTGGAAAAAAATCGAGAACGAGTTATTTTTGAAAATCTTTATTGCTTTCAAGTCTAGGGAATTTTTCAGGGCTTTCTAGTTTCACCGATATAGCTTCTTCTGCATCCTGTTCTAAAACTCGTTTGGACACGCAAGCCAACAATTGAGCGTGTCTCCGTTCCGCAGAAAGACAAGTATACACACAGCCGCAAGCACTCGGACCTTACTGTGTCGTTCTTGTTTGATCGCCATTTCAATGAAGTGTAAACAATAAAGTTATAATTTTTCCTAAAAATAAATAAAACGAAATTAAATAAATGAGCCACAAAGGAATGAACTATTCCAGAAAATAAAAAGGTATGTGTTAAAACATTACTATTTTCAAGCGATGTGATATAAATATTTCTAAAAATTAATAAATCTGAAATTATTAATAAAAAAGTGCATGGTGTTAGCAAAAGACAAATGATTTTGTTTTGTGCATTAAATAAGTGTTGTTTGCCGTCTCTCCATATAAAGTGAAATAAGGAAAAAATATGCTTTGTTCATTTAGCGAGTAAACAAAGAAAATATCGAATTTTTGTCTTTAATTGCATACAATCGATATGGGATTCCTCGACCCCGAAACCCCCTGGCAACACATTCTTCCAGATAAAAAAACGTGTTTTTTCTTTTTCATTTAAGAGGTATGGTTTTTTGGGCAAAAATTCTTTAAATTGTACAAAGAACACCGTGAGTGAGTACGCTACATAGAAAAAAATGGACTCACCCTAATATATATATATATAGCAAAGTTTCTCAAGTGGCTATTTCAAGTTGATTCAAACTAATTTTATTATCATGATCAAAGTTCTTATTTTATTATTATCAATTTATCATCAACGATGTTCTCAATGTAATCACACCCGAACATTAAGTAGTAGGAAGGTTAGCCATTGTATTAGCCATTCGTAAAAAGAACGCAAGAATACCGAATATACCGAAACGAAAGTAAAAGAGGGAACCTGGTTAAAATTCAAATGAAAACATATAATAGTAGCAAACCTTGTGTGTGAAGGATCGGGGTGGACGAGAGAAGCACCAAAAGAGGACCCGGATGACAACTCCACGGCGACGAATGACTGAGATGCCGAAATCTTGACATTGTGCAGTCCAACCTAACCCAGAAACCTAGAAACTGTCTGGCAGTTGTAAACGCGGAGTAGCCAGAACCATAGCCTTTCACCAGAATCCATAGGCGAAAGTGTTGAATGCGGGTGGGACTGCGCACTAAGTTCGCGACGCTCCTCCAGGTACAGTTAGCACGAGGCATTTGTTCGGCGACCGCAACTATTTTACACTCGGCAGCACCGGATGGACCACCGCAGCAGACCCAACCAACCTTGCAACACCATGTGAACGAGCAAACACACGCTGGCAGGAGAGGGGAGGCCGGCCGCCATATTAAAGCTGGCGCACGTACAGCCAATAGCAACCCCAGTGGTCCGTAGGCCTAAGTCAATCGGCTGGACGGATTCTACCGCGAAAAGCGCGCACTGGTGGAAAGCCTCATTAGAGCTCGTCAGTGATCCCAGATCTGAAACGAGACGTGGTCCAATACTATGACACGTCTATGTCCGTGTGAATATGGTAGGAGACGATGTAAAAGCCTGGGTTGCGCGAGCAACCCATTTCTCCTCTTCTCAGTTTGAAAACTCGAAGGTGCACGATTGCCGGTCGGAACACTTCGGCGTTTCTATTTATATATCTATCTGCTTTGAAATAAAATGAAGAGATTGGGATTTTAATATTTCCAGATTTCGATGCTGGGCTGGCGATTCTCATGATTTGAATACTTCGCGCGCCTCTTTAATGCATGTATTTTGAGGTTACGTTACTTCAAGTGTAAAATATAAATATAATATATATTTAAAATATATAAAATAAATTTAAAATAAATATAAATAAAATATAAATAAGTATAAAGTATAAAATATAAATTATATAAATATTATTTATA
>NC_046660.1:38987715-38998355 GCF_010883055.1 Belonocnema kinseyi | reverse complement strand
CGAGGGCGCATACTTTGAATAAAATATTTGTTATCATTCTCTTGAAATAAATGTGTTTTTTTCTTGAAAAAATACCGGTTTCATATGTCTACACCTGGTATATAATGAATGATACTATTATAATTATGTTACATTTTAATAGTCTTATTTAAATCTTGATCCGCATTTGAAAGAAATTAAAGAAATTGGTGATTTTGGAATTCATCTCGTTTGGATAAAAACTCAATTATTTGATTGAAAAATTAATTATTTTGTTGAATATACAATTATATTGTAAAAAAGTCTTCGTTTCTATCAAAAATTCAACTACTTTGTTAAAATTTTTATTTCTTTTATTTAAAGGTTCATCTTTTTCATTGAAAATACATTTTTGAAACTGACAATTAATCTATACCATTTTTGGTTAAACAATCATGTATTTTGTTAACAATTCGTCTTTCTTTGTAAAAATTTAATTGCTTTATGGAAAATTTATACTTTTTGATTAAAAATTACATTTTTCGGTTGAATTATCAACTGTAAATATTTTTTGGTTGCAAAGTCGTTTTGTTGTAAATGCAACTATATTGTTAAAAATTAAAATTATAATTTTTGCGTGGAAAATTCGATTATTCACTTAAAGTTGAACTACTTAGTAAAAAAATTAATTTTTTCTTATTAAGGATTCATAATTATAGTTGAAAATTCAACTATTTGCCTTTAAATTAGGTTAAAAATTCAGCTTTTTTGTAGATAATACTCTTTTTGACTTTAAAATTAAAAAATTTATTAAAATTAAATTGTCGTTTTTTAGTAGAAATTTAATCTTTTTGGTTTAAAATATATCATTTTTGGTCAAAAATGCAATTGTTTGGTTAAAATATGAACTGTACATCTTCTTGGGTTTAAAATTCGATTACTTCACTAAGAGTTAAACTACTTTGTAAAAAAAATACGTTTTTTTAAACAAAGTTTTATAATTATGGTTGAAAATTGAACTATTTGGTTGAAAGTTTAACTCTTTGATTGAAAACTCATATTTTTCGTTTAAGAAATTCAACTTTTTGTAGATAATTCGTCTTTTTGACATTAAAAAAAGAAAATTTCGTTAATTATCAGCAATATTTGTTCATTCATTTAAAACAATCCAGTACAAACAACTGTTAAAAACTATACAAATTTGAACAGAATGGTTCGAAATAGAAATCCTTGAATTGTTAAATTTGTAATGAGCTAAATTTGAAGTTTAAACGCTACAATCTTAATTTAAAAAAAGATTCAGAATTAATTTAAAACTTGAAATTATTTCAAATAATTTGAAACACGATTCAGACTTTTGCAGAAAAAAAAGATTTTCGAAAATTGTACAGTATTTAAAAAGAATGACAAAAAATGTTGTGATTGCTAAGAACATTGAAAATGATTTTTTATTTTAACAAATAAATTTTAAGTGATTATTTGAAAACATTTGAAAAATTAAAAAAAAAGAATCCGGAAGATTTTAAGGAAATTTCCTTATTTTGCAGTTTTTTTAATTTTAGAAAAAAAATCTAATTAACAAAATATATCAATTTCCAACCCAAAAGTTTACTTTTTAACAAATTAAATTAATTCTCTATCAAATAATTGGTGTTTTAACTAAGACAATGTACAGGATAAAGTTTCAACCAAAAATTGAATAGTTCAATTTCCAGATAAAAACAATTAATTTTTAATCAATCCTAGAATAGTTACATTTTCAGATAAAAAAATAATTTTTAATCGAAAAAACAAATTTGTAATAAAGTTGTTAAATTCTCAACCAGTAACATGAATTTCCACCAAGTAAATTAAGGATCTACAAAAAAAGATAAATTTTAAACAAAATACATGAATTTTCAACAAAATTATTTAATTTTAATGTCAAAAAGACGAATTACCTACAAAAAGTTGAATTTCTTAAACGAAAAATATGAGTTTTCAATCAAAGAGTTAAACTTTCAACCAAATAGTTAAATTTTCAAACATAATTATAAACCCTTGTTTAAAAAAACGTATTTTGTACAAAGTAGTTCAACTCTTAGTGAAATAATCGAATTTTAAACCCAAGAAGATGTACAGTTCATATTTTAACCAAACAATCGCATTTTTGTGCAAAAGTAATACATTTTTAACCAAAAAGATTAAATTTCTACGAAAAAAAGTCAATTAAATTTTAATAAATTTTTTAATTTTAAAAAAGTATAAATTTTCCATAAAGCAATTTAATTTCTACAAAGAAAGACGAATTGTTAACAAAATACATCATTTTTCAACCAAAAATGGTATAGATTAATTCTCAGTTTCAAAAATGTATTTTCAACGAAAAAGATGAACCTTCAAATAAAAGAAATAAAAATTGTAACAAAGTAGTTGAATTTTTGATAGAAGCATCGAAATCTAGAAATATTAAAATCCCAATCTCTTCATTTTATTTCAAAGCAGATAGAGATATAAATAGAACCGCCGAAGTGTTCCGACCGGCAATCATGCACCTTCGAGTTTTCAAATTGAGAAGAGGAGAAAATGGGTTGCGCGCGCAACCCATGCTTTTATATCATCTCCTACCATATTCACACGGACATAGACGTGTCATAGTATTGGACCACGTCTCGTTTCAGATCTGGGATCACTGGAGCTCGTCCGTTGGCACCAATTAATCAACGTAAGCCTCGCAAGAAGTTGGCAAAATCCGACGGGAAACAGCAGCAAGACGAGGAACGCGAGCAAGAAAACGGACAGTCGGCTTGAGAACCGGGATACGGTTAGATCCGAGAATCGTCCCTGGAAAAAGTCTCAGTAAAGTCAGGAAATAGAGTTCGAACTATGGACGGAAAAGACTGGGAAACAGCGGCCAAGTGTCACCAAATTAAGTGGACGTTCTTTTACCAATTTTAAGAGAGACGTTTGGCTCAAATACCAATATTGATAAGTTGGGTCTAAATAATCTCTCCAAACGACCTGGCAAAGGAATTGCCCATAAAAGGGGAGGTTTTATAGGACGCCAGTATCTTCGGTGATTTTTCTAACACAGTGCGCGGGTTCCTGGGATCGATTCTCTCTCCGCGTCTCAGTAGGTTCTCAGGAGGTTGTCAGACAAATAAAGAAAGTAAAAGAACTTGACTTTGTTATCTTGGTATTTAGTAAATAAATAAAGTTAGCCGTCTGTATATATGTATATATATATATATATATATAGCGGGTGAAAGATTAAAAATATAGTTGTTCAAGGCAGTACAGATTTAGATTAAGATGTATATTGTTTGTATAGTGTATATAGTTTTTTTATGGTGTATAATGTATATAGTAATAAGAGGTACAAACCTGACTGACAACCTCCACGGGGTATACATTGGGCAAACTTAAAAATAGTTTGGCGAATGTTACCGAATATTTATCTTTTCTAAATTAAAAAAAAATCCTTTTTCTAATTACCAGAATTGACTCTTGATTTTCTTAGGACTGCTGTGATACCTTGTGCAATATATATATTTGAACCATTGAAATTAATTAAGCTATTTTCGAGAAAATTGACATTTTTTATTTTTCGAAAAAATTTTATAACTTCTGTGAAAATTTTTTTCAAGTTAGCACTTAAGGTAAATATGTCTCATGATGAGAGCAACTTACCATTCATATATGAACCGAATTTCCTCTAAGGTAGATCACCCATGTTAACCCGGATATGGCCTTTACTAATCCTTTCGGGCGTCGGACTATTTCAGGCACTTAAGAAACATGGAATCGAAGTTATTCCGAAACTGTCGATCGAATAAAACGTCCATGATTATTCAGCTGCTAATTTCGTTTTTAAAATATTTAAAAATTAGCCCTTACATGATAATGTTGAGAAATGTAAAGAACAAATACGAAACTTTAGTTATTCTGCAGAAGCACATGGAGGATTTTTTCCATAGTGACTTCCACATTTCGTGCTGTTTTTCCACAAACAGCGCATTAGGGTAGACCAAAAAATCACATTTAAGAAATTTTAACGGGCTTGTTGACCAAATTGTTCTCGTAGGCAAATAAATGTATGCCGATTTTTTTAGTTTCAAAACAAAATATTTTTAGAACTCGCTCTGAGGCTTCAAAGTTTCCTGATTTGAAGTATGAATTTCTGACACCAACTCCAGATTCAACACAGAGAGCAGCTATAGATTTATTAACTTATTATTAATTTGCTATTTAACTCATTGCCAGGGACTGCAGCTTGGGATCGCAGCAAATACGGTGTACAATGAGCGGACCGACCGAGGATCAACTTTTTTTGCAGCCGTCCACCTGTAGTTCCTTCATCCGGTGTTCAACTTAAATGCGTCATTTTTTTATCAGCTTTACTTACTCTATACTTAATGTTAATTATACTTGTAATCATTTTTTTTTAAATCTATTCTGAACAGTCTAAAGAATGTCTCTTCAAAATGTCAAGTTACACAAGGATATCTGAGGGTCAAAATGAGCCTTCATGTATTGCCATTTTATGCCATTTTTGATATGCCTAAAACTTTTGAATAATATTTCTGAGATATAAAAATGCGATCAATGCAATATTCATTGATAAGTGAACAAGTATATCAAATATCAAATAAATTGACTTATAATTTCCTGTCCAAAATCGAAGAAATAAAATTTGAAAACATGTTATATGTTAAACTGCATAAGATATAAAAATGGCCAGAGCTAGTTTCAAAGATACATTTTTTCAAAAATAAAAAAATAGGCAAACATTTATTTGCCTTCGAGAACGATTTAACCAACAAGCCTGGTAAAATTTCTCAAATGTGATTTTTTGGGCCACCATTCTTTTTGCATATGAATCATGAAAATACTCTAGAATTCCCTTTTGTTATAATACTCCTCACTCCCAAGAGTAGAGGATTTATCAAACTTAATGCTACAAATACAGTGTGTGGTTCACCTCTAATATATCCTAGATCTTTAATCGTATAACCAGATCTAAAACATATTATTTAAACTATTCGGTATAATAGTGTATTTAATATCAAAAATATGAAAAAGTATAAAATCGAAGTGGATGATATCCCCATACCATGACAATATGACCCTCACTTGAATAGATAGAAGTTATGACAGACACCAAAAAAAAACTTTCAAAGTATATTTAAACTAATACAAACCCATTATTGTATTTTTTGTATGTTAATAATAATTTATTTCTTGTTGAATGGTAAAGTCAACTGAAGAACATTTTTCATTCAAATAGACGGATGTGCAGGAGTAGGATATTTAGCAAGAACAAAAGTTTGTTAAATCGCTTCATGCGTTAAATTTGAAAGTGTCACTAATTTTAGATCATTTTAACATTGTGCATATACCCTGGCACATTTTCTGGCGTTCTTTTCCTAAGAAATCATCGTTATCAGAAGCAAATGGAAAAATAATAAATATGAATGCCTTCAAATGTTAGAAATTATGCAGCAAATAGTTCTCAAACAAAAATAATAATGCGTATCAGTATTTGAGCACTTTTCACTATTTTCAGTTACCCAGTGAGCACAAAATATGGCGACGTATTCACGACATCGTTACGACATCATTACGACATCCTATGTCCATGTCGTTTCGGTGTCTTTGCGATATCGTAAAGACATCGTCAGATCCTACGACTTATGTACGATATAGTAAAGACACCTAAACTACATGGAGATAGGATGTCGTAAAGTTGTCGTAACGATGTCGTAAAGACGCTGCAAAATTTTGTGCCCACTGGGTATTCCTTTCTGTATGCATTGCCGTAAGTGTGACAATACAATGCATACAAAGATTTACACATGCAACAACACTGCTACGTTTGTAGTGGTGTGCATAATCTAGATCCTTCATTTTATTTTCATTTTATACAGGAATGTAATTAGAATTGCAGTTTGTAGGGTATGGCTTTTTCGCTGAGCCCTTAACGCGCATCAGAGATGCTAACAAGGCGGTCAAGGGAGAAAAAATGTATTTGTTTTGAAGCCATATTTAAATTCAGCGAAAGAAAATACGAGGTTTACAAAAAATCATAAACTTGTTTTTAATGACTTCCTAAAATCTACCGAAGTCGTGAGTATGATTATTTTTTATATTTCTTTGCTACAACTCTCTTGATATTTCTGATTTTTATGGTTACCTTCTGAATGGTATGCAGTAGAAATATATACATATTAAAAAAGTGTGTGCTCACCAAAACACGTTTCTTTTAATCTCTTTCCAAGTCATTAAAAAGATCCGTTAATTTTTATATCTTTACATTATACATATTATGGCTTATTTGCCTTAGTTATTGCAAAAAAACTAGAGTGGTCTGGAAAAAAATTGGAAAATCATAAAGGTATGTGTTCTTCAATATTCGGTATTGTTGAAAATTTGGAAGTTTTAAAAGGTTATGAATACGGTACCCTTTATTCCCATTTTAATTTATCTTCATACGATTGGTTGGTACGTCAGTACTTGTATATACGCCATTAAAAATAAGTTTTTTAATTGCTAATATGCTAATGTACAGGTATTGATGAATAGGCTTTGATTCATACCAACCTTTTACGATAAGATATTTTACTACTAAGCTAAGGGTAAGATAAATGGATTTTTGATTAAAACATACGCATTTGCGTATTTTGAAAAATGTGCATTCTGTAAGAAATATTTTATAATTTAACAGTTTATTTCAACTTGTGTCGTTTTTCCATTAACTTAATTTGTTCATTTCCAATACTATTTTTACGATTTAAACCAAAAATAGGTATTCTAGCATAAAGTGGTTCAAAAAAAATGTGTACATGAAATTGAAGCTAAAAATTTGGTCAAAAAAAAGTTTTTATAACTTGCGTCATTTTTCCTAAAAGTAATTTTTTAAATTTCTAATGTATTCTTTTAACAAAAGTGTATTACTGATGTATAGATCTTTTTTAGGCGTATCTCTTTTGTTTATACTTTTTTTCGAACCTTGGTTTATTTGGAAAAACATGTAATTTTTGTATTTCACTGTTATTTTCATCCATTTTTTGGACCATTTTTTGAGGATGCAAAAATTCAATGGACGGCTTTACATAGAGCTCTAAAATTCTATCAATTTATCTTCACTACTTTTTTTAATAAAAATAAAATAATCGAAGTTATAGCATTTTTAAAATCTAAAATAAAAAATGAAAATGAACATTTAGAACAAGAAACACCTTTTTTCTAAATACTGAAAGATTATCATAAAAGCTGGAAATTTTCTTGAAACATCACAAATTTAAATTTTGGTTGTACAGATAATAATAAAAAACATTAATTCAATTTTTCTGCCAAACTATGCAAGCTACAACAAAACGGGAATTGACAAAAATTGAGCACCCAAGAAAAGAAACAAATTTGTTATTGATCACTTTTTTACGGGACACGTCGTTTTTAGTTTATTCGTAAAAAACAATATTACAAATAAAAAATTAAATTTTTTGACAAGCGACTCAAGCTACAACAAAAAATTAATCAATGACAGTTTTTCAAAAGAAAAAGAGCTGAAACTTTGTTATTAATCACTTTTTTATAAGACGCATAGTTTTTGCGATAATCGTGAAGAATTACATAACAAATAAACAAATTCAATTGAAACACATTTTTGTACATTTTATTCAGAATCGTCAATATTAATTGAATGAAGATAAAACTTTACATTTCTCTTCACAATGAAACATAGAATAGGAATAAAATAATACTTTCTGAATATCAACCCTATAAGTCTTTTTTATAGGGTCCTCGAAAAAAAAGTGAAAAATAGGTTTTTCGAGTTTTTAGCGCTAATTATTATTTTATTGTGTTTTTTAATGAAAATTATTTATAATACATAAAATATAACTTTATGCTAATTATAAGATGTTCGCTTAAATTTTATTAACAATTTACTATTCTTTGTAGCAATTTTGTCTTCGAACAGAGAGGAATTTCGTAAGCAATAATAAATAATCGTAAGTAGCGCTAACAACTAGCAAAACTCATTTTTTTACTTACAAGTTATTTTTGGGACCCTATAAAAGGAACTGAAGGGGGTAATATTGAAAATATAATATTTTATTCAAAATACAAAAAAATAGGCATAGTTTTGTGAGGATTCAAAAAAATTTCCAGGCGATATGATATGATACATTTTACATGGTAACTGCGAGTAAAGATTAATTCCCACTAAGAAACAAGTATTAAAATAATCATAAAAAATGTCATTGTTGCTTCAATTTGCAATCTCTAAATAAACAATTCCGGTCCGAGTTACAGAAATTAATATAATATACAGTCAATCTAATGAAGTTAAAGATAAAGTCGAAAATTTTTTGTTTGGGGCAAATTTTAATCCAGTGCGAAGCCCGAAATCCGCAATCAGAATGTTTTTATTAAAACCGAGGTTGTTTCAACAAGAGAGAATTCACAATCAGAACTAGATAACCAACATTTTTTACATAAAAAAATCTTTTGAAATCAAATGCAAGTTGTGTGAAAATGATTTTCTTGAAATTTCGTGCCTAATTCATTAATAAAAATATTGGCAAAACAAGACTTGATAAGCTACTTTCTCCTTTTTAGTAAAGGGTAAAGCTTTTATGTAAAAAGTGACCATCACGGATTTCTTTAATTCTCGTATCGACAACTTTAATTTGATGATTGTGAATTCTCTTTTTTTGAAGCTCCTTTGGCCTTAACGAACACATTCTCGTCACGCATCTCGTGCTTCGCTCTCGATTAACATTTTTCCGAAGATTTTAATTGTTTTACAATGTTATTTTTTACATTTAATACCAAAACTGTGCGTTATATCAAAAAATAGCTTGTGATACATTTGTCGATCTTCTTTTTTTTCTAAACAACTTTTGCCTGTTAATTTTTTTTCGTAACTTGTCTCGTTTTGCCAAAAAATGTTATGTTTCTTCATAGTTATCTTTTACCATTAATACCAAAACTATGCATTCTATCAAAAACTAATTTTTAGAGAATGTATTGATCTTTTTCGGAAAAACAACTTTTCTCTCATTATTTTTTTTTGCATCTTACATATTTTGACCGCAAACTAGGAACATTTAATTTGTTTACAAATTTTTATGATTAAAACAACAAATATGCGTCTTATAAAAAACGGCTTCAAGAAAATGTGCTTATCCTTTCGTTATGAATAATTTGGCTTGTTAACATTTTTTCATATCTCGTATCGCATTCGTGGAAAATTTAATTTTTTATTTTTGTTAGTAACATTTGCTGCAGTTAAAATTATAACCCTTGTTCAAAAGTAAAAAATAGCATTAAAAATTACTTTTTTGGAACTAAGATATAAGTATCAGTAATATTTTATTTAACAAAAATCTCCACCTAAATTATATTTATGCATTTTTTTGGAACCACTTCATGTTAGGAAGCGTATATTTTGTTCACAAAATTTGAACTTTATTTTAAAATATCTTAATAAGCGGTCCCAGTTTAAGGTACAGTAATAATTATAATAGACATTTGATGTAATTGAGTTGAACATGATCTAGTAAAGTGCACATTGTAGACAAACTCGAGTGAGGAGAATGTTGTCGTGATTGCCGGAGGCACTTAAAGATCTTGCCTTGCCAAATCACTAATTTGCTAGGGTACAGGTACCAATTATTAGTTCACAATGTTAACATCACAAAAACATTATACATTTTAAACAAATTAATATAGTTTATTTCAGGAAGGAAGGAAGGAGTAAAAATTATATTGAATAATATGCACTGTTTTCACATTTAATACTGTCAATATTTAGACTAAAGTAATATCGTTTTCTACCATTTCAAACGAAAAAGTTCAAAAGAGAATTCATATATCCCAATTAAAACTCATCTAATATTTTCTCTATTTTCGCAAATATTTTATAGTAAAATTAGACCATATTTAAGAAAGTTCACATTTTTTCTAGAAAAGGAGAAAAGATCTGATCTTTTGAATTTTATTGGAAGTCCGTTTTGAACACAAGAAAGTTTCCCTATGTTGAAAAATATTTTTCACAATTTTTAGAGTTTTTAGATTTTTTTCATGTTCAGGTCACCATACAAAATTCCATTTCTCCTATATAAGATCAATTAAAGTATCTGGAAAAATAATAAGAATTAGGCACATTATGCAAATTAAAAAACAAAAATAGGATTCAAGAATTTTTTTAAACTCAGCGATTAACGCATTTTTTATTCTATTTCGACTTCACCAACCACAACATATGAATAGATTAATTTCAAATCATCATCCAAAAATAAATTTAAAACCTCATGAAATTTTAACCTCCAATTTCTTTAATAATTTATTCGACAAGATTAGCTTTTTCTTGTCAAATTCATTTGCTTCAAATTTTAGTTTCCTGTCAATTTGAGATTATAAATGTCTACGTTATATTTCTCGAAATTAGATAACATTTCCTAATTCTACTTTTTGACCTAAATTCAGGAACACCCAGAAACATAAATGGCATAATGGTCTAATAATAATAATTTAAACTTAGTTCCTATTTTGTTTTTTATGTAGTTATGTACTGCAACCATTTAACTGTGACCAAATATCAGAATGATTTTGCCCTCGCTTCTGCCATTTATACCAACGTGGTGTGCTGCAAACTACTGCGCATGCATGGCTACAATATTTTCTTCTCTGATGTG
>NC_046660.1:38941007-38987615 GCF_010883055.1 Belonocnema kinseyi | reverse complement strand
TGAATGTCGTTTTTTCAGTGCTTTTTTATTTAAGATAATTAAAAATAAAATTACGATCTTTAGAAACCTCACAGAAAATATTTTTAAAAAAGTAATTGTTTTTTTAGTCTTTCATTTTCTTTGTGTTCATTCATTATAATAAAGTGTACAATTATGAAAAAGCGAATTAAACAAAAAGAGAAAAACTTTAAAAATCTATTTCAGGTAAAAACTGGATCATTATAATTAAGAAAACTATACAAAATACGTGAAAAAATTTTTAATTTCATACTCACTATTGAATTTTAATGAATTGAAAAGAATAACCATAATTTTGCATTTGCAAAGTGTATCCGAGAGTCACTTTTTATGAAAATTTGAAGTCTATAGAAGGTACGATCATGTTTCCTTGAAGCAACCAATCTCGACAGAACTGGAAGATTGAACCAAAGCTTATGACTTCGTTGTGGTGGAGTTGGCTCTACTGGATTTATTGCCGAAATTAGTTGAACAAAGGCTTGCAGCCTGCTTGAAGGAAAGTATTATTTAATTTTTTACTATATGGTCGAAAATCGCTAGCTTCTAATTTATCATTTATGAATGCTAAAGAATCAACATCCATTGTGATTTAAAATTTTGAACTGGCTTTAGGGCAGTATAGAGTTTAAGTACAATAAAAGGAATGGGGTACATCAGAGATATTATGGAGGTTTAAAATAAATGGGCCCACCTGGGAAATTTTGTATGGAGTCATGATGAAATTTCACCTGATTTTAAGAAGTTAGAGGACAACAAGGACCCACAGGTATGTAATTGAAAGAATAGTTTTAAAAGTTAATTTGATATAGGATCCAACATTGAAGATGCAATACTTTTTTAATCTTTTCAGATCATTTAACAAAATCCAAGCTATCACGCCACTGGATGGTATCTCACAGTGTCAAACTATTAATTTCTCTCTCCATTAGGAAAAATACTGAACATGGGTACGGCACTTATGCATATTTTTCAGAAACTTTTAGGAGAATGCGGGACGGGGCGGTAAAGCTTCAAAGGAGATCCGAGAGAGGCGCGCGAGAGTCGAGTGAATCACTAGGCATGTGCAACAGTTGCCTTTGTTTGCCACTCCAGCAACGAACTACGAGGTTGAAGTGAAAAAAACGAATAGCAAGTTTTCCTAATTTAAAATTTGCACAATTATGTATTTCTCATTTCGTACCATTTATTTAACAGTTATTAATTAACTTTTTAACAAATAAAGTATTTCTTAAATACTTTCAGTGTTATGAAACTTTTCGTAGCAGGAGTCGCTAGGTTCATCAATTTCACTCAACTTTTAGTTAAGAGGAGATCCACGAGAGCGCGCTTATCCGAGTCTGAGTTACCCCCGTCATTCACCCTGAGTGCCGTATTCATGATACTGAAATAAGCTTTCCACGAACTTGCGTATTAACCACAGATGTAAATGCCAAAAACCAATTAGGATTCACTATACTTTAGGATTGCATATACATCAACAAAAACTTGCATTACAAATACAGTTATAGTAGCTTAGCTAGTGATGGAGTTCATGGAATAATACATGTTACCCCAGATGATAATGTTAAAGAATTTTAAAAAAAAGTAGGAAACTTTGGGTGTTATGCAGAAAGACAAGGAGGAGAACATTGTTTTTTATTTTTGTAATTATAAAATGTATAAAATTCCTGACAATAAAACCAAGAATCCAACAAAAAAATTTGGACAACAACCATAAAATATTTTTATTGTAATTTGGAAAAGATCCTCTTTAAAAAAGAAAAAATCGGGCAAAAATAAGAAAGAAGAAAGTGAATTGAGAAGGTAACCAACCAAATCCCCTACCTCCTCTTTTTTATTTCTTTATTAATTTTTATTTTTATCAATTCAAAATTAAAAAAACATATATGAGTAACATTCTCCAACGTTTCGTTACTCATTTTTCTTTCCTCTTTTTTATTTTTGGGCAACATATTTTTTCCTTTACGGGATTTTTTTTAAACGTTCTTTTTATAAGTTACAATTTGAGCTTTTTATCGCAATTGTCTAAATGTGCTCCTTGGATTCTTGGTTTTATTTGAGGAATTCTAGACATTAACTTGATTATTGAACGTTAAAAAGCATTTTTAATTTGATTTTCATCTAATTTAAATTTCTTTAATTGTATTAATATCCTACTAATTTTAAGTAGAATAAAATAATGTTTTTAATTGAGACTTTTGAAAAAAAAAGTTTTCTTCAATTTAAAGTAATTCTCGAAATGCTTCGTTACAGATATAATATATTAATAGATCTTGTATAAATGTATCTTGTGTATTGATGGTTTTGTCGTATCTGGATATGTTATACATATTTACGTCACTGATATCTTGACGTCTATGAGATTAATTGCCTTCATTTCGTGGTATTACATACATTGAAGCTATTATTATTGTAAACGAAATATAGAATCTATTTTGAAATTGGGAATAAGTCGGATTGTTAATTTTAGACTGTTCAAAATCTAGGCTTTTCTGTCCCTTGCTTTTTTTTATTCGTAATTTGTGTTTATTTTGCATATAAAAATGTCATAAGGCTAAATTGTTCATATTTTTCACTACTTAGAATAGTCTTACATAGAATTTTCAAATTCTGAAAAGAAGAAGTCTTAAAATTTTGAAAATGCTCTTACTTTTTGTCGAAAATGACTTGCTAACGAACTTTTCCTTCAGTTTAGGCCTAAAAGACTAAAAATATACACACACGCAGCCAGACAGACAGATTCGCGAAAACTTATTTTTCGGGTTCCGAAGGCCTAAAAGCATGGACACTTGGCAAAAAATAGGGCGATTTGTCATAAATAGAATATTTTTAAACGACTACGCCGCAGTTGAATGCAAATCTTTTTTTACAGAAAATCGAATATTGTGTGTCATTTAACTTGACTTTTATAAGGTTCATTCAAGATTTGATATAAGTGATCTTCAAAATATTCGGTCAGTTATTTTCATTTTCATAACTTTTCACCAGATGTCATAGAAAGCATTTAAATTCAGGTTTAGCGACCACAAAAAAAATCCACAAACTTATTCCAGCAAAATTGAAGTAGCTAATTCGTCGAAGCAAAAAAGAGAAAAAAAATAACGAAGCTTGTGATGTATATTATAATCTAACGATATAAAAATAGGTAGATTGTATTCTCTTCTGTCACTGTATTTCACATTTATATTATATTATACGATACAATTCCGTTATTCTGGCTTCTTTTTAACTCATTTTTACTCCAAAGACTTTTTTATTCTACTTTTGCTATCGGTGTCTCTATTCTTCTTAGCTGAATTGTACAAGATGATCATTGGGCTCGTGTGGAAAAATTTCATGGCAGTCTTGAATCATGCTAATTCCAATACAGTTTCTCTCAAGTCTGTCTATTTACGCAATACTAGATGGGCGCTACACTGGCGCTGTCTGGTTTTTAACGTGTTTGATTCTAACGTTTCTACTTCTAGTCCCAGTCTTGGCGCTATACAGAAGTCCGTTACGAATTTGATTATTTCAGATTTTAGGTAGTTTTAGATAGAATCACGGTTTGAACATTAAAAAAGTTACATACAAAAATGAATTCAAAAAGTAATAATTTTGGAATGAAAGATTTATAAAATTACAACACATAATTGCATAAATGCTCAAGTAATAATTAAATAGCCACTTGTCGCCCGCAAGCATGCGGCAATTTTAATACAACGACAATATTTTCCTTCCTGCGCCCTCCTCAATCATCGTTAAAACGACCCATGTCTCATATTAAAGGCTAGCTATGTAACTCTATTTATTCACTAATAAAGAAATTTTGTAAAGCGAAGAAGCGACACGACGGACGCGCAAAACGAGAATTTCGCCCGAGACGCGGATTCGCCCAATCAGGGCATGACTCCTGCATCATGCACAACTTGAAGCACTCGTTTGAAAACCGGTCTACCGAGACCTCCCACCATTGAAATCCCCGCCTCGGCGGCACCAATGCTGACAGCTTCGCTCGAACCACTACAGTGGACAATCGCAAGCCGCCCACCACCACATCCAACCCAACTGGTGCGCTGGCCCAGTCGAGGATTAGCATAAATATAAGTGCTTCACCCCACATTGACGACATAATCAATAGCCGGACACACCAGGTAAAGAACCTCATCGTACGAACATTCTCCGCCATTCTACCGCACTATGACAGGATTGTGCATCTTCCGGTGTCGGAAACATCGTTCGAAAGCAGAAGGAATATGGTACGCCTCGGGCTGCTTAACCCATCCTGTCGCCTCAATTCTTTGTGCATCTTCAAGGATTGAAAATAAAAGCGATTTTCTCTACACCCTTATGCTCTTAACCGCTTCCCCTGTCTGACACTCAGGTATCCAATATTTTCAATTTTATTCTTTATGATAACATAGCAATTAGCCACGACGGCCTTATTAAACGTAGGAATGCCTCCTCATTTGTTGCTTTTATAAACTGATCCGTTGATTTAAGCACACGTTACTCACACGCACACTAACAGCATAGAAGACATCGCTTTTTACCGGAGATCTATTAGTTGCCGTAAGTGATCCTAGGTTGATGATCGAAGGCCATACTTCTATACAACAACACAACAAACATCACCTCTCATCGGGGACCTATCGGTTGCCATAAGGTGACCCTAGGTTGCCGGTCGAAGGGCATACTTCTACTCGACAAACGTCATACCTCACCGGTGACCCGCTGGCTACCACAAGGGTGACCTTTAGGGTGTCGGGGGGAAGTGCATGGACCCATTACGACACTCGGGACGTGGTTCTAATATAACTGTCATGCCTAGCCTACATGGCAGCATTTCAAAACGGCTTTTCTGATGATGTACGAAGACATCAATTATCAGTAGCGTCTTGAAGAACAAGTCGCCGCTCTTTATTAGGGTCGGGACGCAAGGACCGCTGATTTTCTAGCATGTTTGCAGGGTCCATTTCGAAAATTTTAGCGGCCGGTTACCATGAAAGAACAAATGGAGCGCGCCCATCGTAATCTAAAACCAGATTTTCAAAGGTCTATTCGCCGTTTAGAGTTTTCTGATTATAATCAGACAACGCTACTGGCAGTAGAAGTAGAACGCACGGCGAATTTAGATGAAGAAGAGCCTTCGCCGCCTAGCCCGGAAAATTCATTCTTCCCTAAATTAGCTTATGCCAAAGACACTAAACTTTTTCGCTCATGTGGTAGAAATGCTAGTGGCAGCACCTAGAAAGATGACAGCTCCTCCCTGGAGTCATTCGTGAGTGTATTGGTAAAGTTGGTAAATAAATTAGGCGCCAAGGCCTTGTCACATGGTGAGCCAGACTCGGGTATTATTGGTAAAACTGAAAATAATAATACTAGATCCAGTCCGAATGCCTATAGAGGCGAGAATCCGGTGGACACGAGTACGGCGCAGTCCTCAACTAAACCTGATCACAATAGAGAGATCGCACCTTCAGAGCGGGAATTCCAACCAAAGGCCGAACCACCTTGCTATAATTGTGGTGGCTCTGACCACTGTTGAAGAAATTGCCAAACAAAATGAGCCAAGTTTTGTAATAATTGCGGCAAACATGGCCAGATGAAGCGAACATGTGATTCAGCTCATTGTCAGGAAAACCATTGATGGAAAGCCGTCTCAGGGTCGACACCACTCCTGATATCCCAAAGCAGACCCTAATTTCTGCTATAAATGATATACCTGATTCAACTCCCTCAACCTCAATAATTCAACCTGAATTGACTCAGAAATTATGATCTGAACCTAAACCTGAATTTACTACAAAGGTACCTTCTAAAACTCAATTCGAATGTTCTCAAAAATTATCTTCAGAAACTCAGATTGAAGTGAACTTCAATCAATGAACCTCAACTCTTGAATCGGGGTGGGTGACCTCCCCGCCCTCAGTGGTAGAAAATGAATGGAAACCGATCGGCCCACTCATTTTTCAAAATCAATCTTTCGTTCTCAATCTGATCCATCTGTAAGTGCTGGACTGTTTAGACTCTTAGACATTCGCAGGACGACAGGGCCAATCAGTAAAAGTTCTGCCGAAACTAGATCTGATCATCTGTCAGGGATTGGTACCAATTCGAGACCCTACATCAGTATAGAAGAAGGGGGTACTAAAATCCATTCCTTAGTAGACACAGGTTCATCAAGAACGTATCTGGGATCAGTATGGGTACAGATACTTAGTGCGGGTGATTATAAGATCGATCATTCTAAGGCAGGCGCGGTCATGGTGGCTATTGGCACTATTGAGTCTGTCATTGGCGAGGCGTGTCTGCCGGCTACCTTCTGAGGAAACACGCATTTTATAAATTTTAAAATCATACCGGGGCTAACTGATACTTGTGTGCTAGGCATGGATTTTGCCGAAAAGTTCGGTTTTGTTCTCAATTTGCGTGACAAGCAGTTGTGATTGGCTGACGAACCAATAATAAAATTTACGTTTGAGCTTACGAATGAGAACGACCTTGATACTTGCAAAGGTATCGCCTTGCTGGATGGCGCGAAAAAGGTTTGGTTAGGCCAATTTTTGACGGGTATAATTAAACTAAAGTCCCATAACAAGTTGATAGAAGAGGCAAACCGATTGATTGAGCAAGAATTAATTGAGCCACCAAATAGTGAATGGTGCAGCCCGGTGGTAATAGTCCGTAAGCCAGATGGTAACTGCCGTCTGTGTATTGATTTTTGACGGGTTAATAAGGTGTCGAAGAAAGATGCGTATCCGATTCCGTTCATGGCGGAAATCCTGAACCACTTAAATTCGGCGCGAAACATCTCAACCTTAGATTTGAATGAGGCCTACTACCAAATCTCTCTGAGTGATAATAGTAAGCCTATTACGGCTTGTACTTTCCAAGGAAAAGGCTTGTACCAATTCAAACGCATGCCGCTTGGTCTCACCAAAGCTCCAGCAACCTTTCAACGGTTGGTGGACAAGGTCCTCATCCCGGGTGTGTGACCACACGTGTTTGCCTATTTAGACGAGGTGATCGTCGTGGCTGAAACCTTTGACAAGCATTTGTACTGGTTGGAGCGGACCATTACACGCTTGAATAAAGCAGGGCTAAGGCTCAGCCTAGACAAATGTAAGTTTTGCCAACTTGAATTTAGGCAGGTAAGACGATTCGTGCGGGCCACGTCGTGGTACCCGCAATTCCTCAAGGACTATGCTCGAATCTGCAAGCCACTCACTCGTTTAACCAAGGAAAATTATAATTCCTCTTGTGGGGACGAGCAGGAAGAAGCATTCCAGACTCTGAGAACGGCCTTGGTGTCATCGCCTGTATTGGCGTACCCCGACTCCACCCTGCCACCGAGAAAAAGTGCCTAGCTGCAGTATGAGCCATTAGAAAATTCCGGTATCTTCCCCAGGGGTACCATTTCTCCGTAGTGACTGACCACAGCAGTCTCTGATGGTTGTATAATCTCAAAAATCCAACAGGTAGATTAGCACACTGGGCCTTAGATCTCCTAGAATATAGTTTAGAAATTTTTCATTAAAAGGTATTGATGCACCAAATGCCGGATACCCTATCCCGTATGTTCGAAGATTGAGAAATCGAACATATTGCGGCCATGATGCCTGTCGAAGACGAATGGTACCCTAGACGGTGTGAGGCTGTGTTAAGATCACCTGAAAAGTACTATGGGCGGAAAGTGGTAAACGAAGAGCTGTGGAAATATAAGAAAAATCCATTATTAGAGGATATCATTGACGATTATGACGGTTGGAAACTGGTGGTTCCGAATTACCTCCAGTCAGACCTAGTGCATATAGTGCACTGTACACCTGAAGCTGGTCATTTAGGTAGGAACAAGACCTACCATCGAGCCGCGATTCGCGATTATTGGCCTGACTTGTTCAAGGACATCACGTCTTTCGTTATACTGTGCGAGACATGCCAACTCAATAAACCTGAGCAAGTTCAATCACATGGGCTGATGGCCCAGCGAATAGTCCAGGAGCCATGAACAGTCGTGGCAACCAAATTATGGGTCTTTTCCCTCGTAGTAAACAGGGATATAAATACCTATTAGTGTTCCAGGACTTATTCTCAAAATGGATAGAGTTAGCACCTTTGAAAAAGGCTAATACGAAAAGCATGAATACAGAGTTCTTAGAATTGATAATCACCAGGTGGGGAACGCACAGGGTGCTCCACCCAAACAGTGGCACCGAATTTAATAATAATGCGGTGAATAACCATCGTCTCCACAACCGGGGTCAGGCAGCAAGAGAATCCGAAGTTATCGGTGGGGACGCCATCGTTCCCACTGCCGTGCAACCGAAACTCAAACCTGCATGTTCGCTCGCGGACCTGGAATCGGATCGTCCACTCCCGGAGGGGGCGGTGGATTACGCGACCCTAGTCCAAGCCGAGTTAAACGCAAGATACCTGCCAGCGGAATCATGGGAGCAGCGCGAGCTCAGGCCCGAGCCACCAAGGGCAGTGGGTCTCTAAATGACCGAGCGGGCTCGCTAGCGACTTCAGACGAATCCCTAATTCCGCCGAAGGAGGCGTAAGCCCATAATATGGAGGGCAACTAAAGCAAGTAGAGGGCGAATAAAATTTGTGATCCCGTGTGGGGGGCGGGTTATCACCCCGCAAATAAAGCACCCCTTAAGTCTGTAATCCTCTGCATTTATTATTTTACATGATTAGAGAATAAATTAGTTGTAAAGTCCCATTAAAGTAAGGTAATCATTTAACACGTAAGCAAAGTATGATTGGGTAGTACCACCCACAACAAACGAGCTGTCAAAATTCGTCATAGTATGGGAAGTTTCGTCATGGACCAAGAAGAGGAGGTTTCCCATCACATGCACAGTGGATGTGATTCCCGCTCGTACAAGAGCGCTAGGAAACACAGGAGGCAGCGCACCCGAAAATAGCAGCGAATGAAAGACGACCAGGGTCAAACCGTGAATTGGTGGATCAACGGCGCGTCACCAGGCCGCGAAGGGACTAACTGGCGACTGTCCCGCTCCCTCGTACCTCTCTCTGTCCACTGATCTTTGATATCAATTTGTGACACAAGTGGCGCTCTGGTTTTTACTTTCTGTGATGAACCGAGACAAGCCAAGGATGTTGTTATCGCGGAATGAAATATCTGTCAAGCTACTACAAGATTCGTGAAATATTAATTTTTTATCCTGTAGCCAATGCGTACATTAAAGATCCCACTCACCAACATATCAGCGGCATCAAAACATTATATTTCTAAACAGAATTATATTGTAAAATTTACTTCTATATTTTTATTTTTATAGAGTGCCTTTTCATACTTTAAGAGAGGCTAACCCAGGGTGGCATAATCAGAGATCAGTCATTGTTATACATAATTTTTATGAATAAATTTATTTAATTTGCGATTTCGCAAATAAGACATTTGCCCCATGGAATAGTTAATTTTCCCATCACGGAAATTATATTGACACACAAAATTGCCATTCAACAATACTTGCCACCGTCACCATCAAAGATTAATAAAAAATGTACATTTTTAAGCAGACAAGATTTTACTTTTTTGCAGATTCTCCTTCTTCCATCCCAAGAATAATATTTTATTACCACAAAATTCTTATATGACAACATATAGTAATAATTATTATTGTTATCAACTCTTATGAGTTATAATAATGATCTTCTGCAAGAAGAAGAACATTATACGTTAAAGAAAACTAAGACTAAATTTGTTGTGGTTTCGGCCGATTGAAAAAAGCATTTCTGCTATTTCCAAACGATTCTCACACCTTGCAGAAATGAAAGAGATTTTCTGTATAACTAGCTTAACACAATTTTTTTCTAAATTTATAATTCTATATTGTTTTTTAGAAACCAAAACTCTTTCGAGAAAATATTTAACATGATTTGTTAAATAAAAGCGTCGATAAAAACCCGAAATAAAGATTACCTGGCCTTAAATTTACAACTTTATATGCAGTTGTGAACTGTTTTCATGATTTATGTTGACGTTTAGATGATAAATATTCCTGCCGTTCATACTGAAGTCATGTGCTTAAAACCACTGTACCTGTTTGGCAACAATCATTAATATAGTAATTACGAATAAACTATAATTTTATGAAATACTTTTACTTTTTAAAACAACCGAAGATTAAACCAACAGGTTACGAATTCATTGAGGATGGAGCTGGCTCTGCTGGATATGTTGAAGCAAATAAAATTACAGAAGTCAAGGAGACGAAAGTGAATATCACATCATTTTAAACTATTTAAAATTAAATTATTTTAATTTTAAACATATGGGTTTACATATATTTATCACGTATTGATGCTCAAAGCGGGACGAGAGGAACCAGTTGCTACCGAAATGTCTGAATTTTTTATTTAACCTGGAAAAACATCTATTGACTGGAATTATACAACCAAAGCAAAACAAGAATTATGCTTAATGCACAAAAGCTGCAGCTTATCTCGTGAAAAAGTATAAATTTACTTTTATACTAGATAGTACAGAATTGTTGACATCTAATAATTTATCAATCATAATTGTTATAGAATCAACAGAAACTGTGAATAAAATTTTTTTCCCATGGAACAAATGGTTCAAATAAAATAAATGGAATGGCTATACATCAAAGGTAATAAGAATAATTAGAACAATTGGGCGAAACTTGGAATATCTAGATTCTATAAAATGCAAATCATGTTACCATTGTTGCATAAATATTGATAAAATTAGCAACAATTTTTATGAACAAATAAAATTAATTCTAACATCTCAATTGATTTCAATGCTTTACTTGACTAATTACGATAGCTCGTTTAATTACGAAGATTTTGGAAAAAGAAATTAGGGAACTCGCATATCACCAAAAGTTGTGCGTGTTTTCGTGTTGACGTTCCGTGCTCCATGCCGCGCGACGTATAGCGATACATGAATTTCACTGCGCGCTGCAGCGTGTCTTGACCTGCAGCATCTTACACGTTTTGACGTGAATATTCGTCATTTTTGTGTTTCCATCAGCCTGTTATTTAGTTGCATTTAGTGCTTTGTCAATTCCAGTTTCACGCAGTAGTTAAGTAATAATAAAGACAGTTAAGCAATCTGAAATGCAGGACAATTGATAAGTCTATTTAAAATGCTTTGACCGAATTTTTGTTCTAATCCATTGAATAAAAAGGGGCATAAGTGCAAATATAAAAATATTATTGAAGTTGGTAAAAATCGTAACGCAAACAGTTGCAAACACTTCATTTATCTTAAAAAGTGAATCGATAATATTAATCCAATTATAATTTTTTATACATCTCTAATATTAAATTTTAAGGCATATATTTAATTTTCAAATAAAAATGTACACCCTAAAAGGTAAGTAATGTAATATACAAGATTAATATTATCGATTTACTTTTTAAGATAATTGAAGTAAATTAACTTTTATGTTGATTATTCATATTTTCAAATAAAAAATATAAGTGTTTTAAATAAAACTCATCTTTTTGGCTTGAAAATTTAACAGTTTGGTTGAAGTTTTATTTTATTTCTGGACTGATAAATATTTTTTGATTTACCATTTAAACTGTTTTCTTGAAAATTCGCCTTTTTGGTTCTAAAACGTCTCTCTTTAATTATAAATTTAATCTTTCTTGAGCAGGAATACAACTGTTCGCGTTCCGATTTTTACCAACTTCTATAATATTTTTATATATCCACTTATGCCCTTTTTATTTGAAGGATTACAACAAGCATTCGGTCAAGGAATTTTAAATAGACTTAACGATTGCCCTGCATTTCAGATTGCTTAACTGCCTTCATTATTAGTTGAATACTGCGTGAACCTAGACTCGACAAAGCACTAAATGCAACTTATTAACAGGCTTATAGAAAAACAAAAATGACGAATATTCACGTTCAAACGCGTAAGATGCTGCAGGATGCATTGAAATCAATGGAGAAGTTAAAATTAATTTTATTTGTTTATAAAAATTTTTGCTAATTTCCTCACTATTTATGCAACAATGGTACAATGATTTTCATTTTATACAATGAACATATTTAACGAAACATGCAGAAAATTATGGCGATAGTTTGTGCCGATCGGAAGAATAAAATTAATTACGAGAACAATGCTTAAAAGTTAGATAAAAATAAGGACCAATGAAATGAAAATTTTGCAAAAATGTTTTAGAGCCATTTTATTTATTTAAAACTCTAGTTTATCACGCATTCCCGAAGAAAATTCAGAAACCATAAAAAAAGTGTATAAGATTATACAAAATAAGAAATTAATACTTTTAAACATCAATTTTTACATTCTCATCAGGGAAGGTATTAGATTAGGGTAAAATGTGCCCCCCCCCCCCAGTTAATGTCAAATGTTAACGATTTGAGACTCCCTGAATCTGAAAAACCGGTTTTTATGAATATGTCTGTCTGAATGTATGACTGTGTGTATGTCTATCTGTCTATCTGTCACCTATGTGTCTGTCTGCACAACAACGTTTTAAAAAATTAATCTATTAGATTGGCCTTTAGTCTACTCGTTTAGAGTCCTAAACTAAAGGTCAATTTCGTTAGCCAGCCATTTTGGATAAAAATTCAAAAAATGGGCACGTTTAGAGTAATTTTGAGAACACTTTTTTCAAAATTCAAAAATTCTCTGTACCGTTATTTATAGTATTAAAAATGTCGAAATATTTATCCTCATGACATTCTTCATATAATCAAAAATTATCAGAGTTATGGCATATACAAAATTCTAAAAGAGAAACGAAAATGAACATTTTAAGCCAAATAACGCACGAAATGAAAAAAGCCAATAGATAAAAAATGTTGCCTTCCGAATGCTCTACAAAGTTATTATAACTTTTTTAATTTTCTTAAAAAATAAAAAATTCAAATTTTGACAGTATACAAAATAATAAATCCAAAAATTACATTTTTCGGCCAAACTATGCAAAATACTGTAAAAGAAAAGTAGACAAAAATTGTACATTCAAAAAAGGTATGCAAATTGGTTATCAACCACTTTTTGATAGGATGCGTAGTTTCGGCTTTCATTATGAAAAACATCATGAACAGTAAACAAAAATCTGCCCGCTGTGTGAGCACATTCTCACCACAACTTTTGTCTCTTTATTTATTTTTCGTCTCGTATGTGGGATTTCAAAACATTTAATTTTTCAATGCTTTTAATGCTATTTCTTGAAGATTAGAACCAAAAACAGAAATATTGAAAAATTATTTATGAAAAATCAATCATTTTTACATTTTCATCAGAGAAGGTATTAGATTTGTTTAAAATTTGCCGCCCCCCCCCTCCCAATTTTTGTTAAAAAGTCTACGTTTTGATAATTTTTGAAAAAATTAATCTATTATATTGGCATTTGGTACACTCTTTTAGTGTCCTAAGCTAAGTGCCAAGTTCTTTAGTCAGCCATTTTAGATAAAACTTCTAATAGTGAGCGCATTTTGAAAATGTTCGTGACCACATTTTTTCATGATTCAAAAATTCTCTGTACACTTGTTTATAGTAGTTAAAAAAAAATGTTCGTTTTCGATAGCCCTACAAGATTATTATAAGAAGTTTTTGAATTTTTTCAAAAAATTAAAAATTCAAATTTTGTCCACACAGAAAATAATCAAAAATTACAAATTACATTTTGCGGTTAAACTATGCAAGACAGGAAAAAATGATAAGATAAACATTGTGCAACCAAACAATATTTACAATTTCATTGTTAATCACTTTTTTTATAGGACACGTAGTTGTTTTTTCTTTATTAAAAAAAACATTGAAAATAGAAAAATTAAATTTTTCGCCACATGCGACAAGCTAAAAAAATAAAGATATTACGACAGTAAATTAAACAAATTTGATCAGTTATATCATTCGATGTTGAAATTGAATAATGAATTTTCAAGTGACTTTTGATCGAAACGCCTAAATTGCACTTAGGTCGTTCTTTTCGAGAACGCCTCATATATGATATGTCAAACACCTCCGCCTAGGTTCACCGAAAAAATTTTCTCTATAAATTCGAAAATCCGTGCAGTATTCATTTTTTAAATTGTCTCACATTATTTAAATGATTTTAACAAAATAATTATTCAGCTACTCTTACACAATACATTGGCTTAACTTTGGTTACTTTATAGTGATTCTTTTTTCAAACCTAGACGCAGCCGTATGATATATCACATATGTCAAATGAATATTTACGTAGGCCAAATTTTATTTTTCGTCAGATAAATTTTATCTTTTGTCAGATAAACATGCTGCAGCGTTTTGATCCAATTTAAAGATAAACGGTATACGAGCAGAACGCGAGTTGAAGCTGTATAGGGGTTGAATCAGAACTGAAGCTATGTTTTAAGTATTTCCATTCTCTTGTTTTTATAATGAAAAAGTGTACCCTTTATAGGAAAAAAATTCTTCCTCTGCACCGGCACATTCTCATCGCTTGCAAGTTTGACCGCACCCAGGGCGCTTGACTGTTGGTATTTGTGCTTCGCGCTCGATGATTTATTATCCTGCGCTACTAAGGCAGCTTTATACTTCTCCCAGATTTTGGTACCGAATTTCTAAAACTAAAGGTCAAAGCATTGAAATTTGTAATTTGGAGATTGTGATTTCTCTTTTGTTGAAACTCCTTGGGCTTTAACGAACAGATTCTCACCAAGCATTGCATGCTTCGCACTCGATTTCGTCCCATAAAATGTGAATCATTACCACAAATATATATTATTCCAATTCATAAAGTGATCCTAAGAAAATGTGTAGATATAATTTTAGCGAACAATTCTGTTAAATACAAATTTATTGTAACTGGCGTCGTCTTCTCTAAAAGTTAGTTTTTTAATTGCTAATGTATTCTTATTAAAAGAAAGTTTATAACAAATTTAAAGATCTTTTTTTCGTTTACAATTTCTATTTATAATTTTTTTCGTACCTTGCATAACTTTTTGAAAAATTTAATTTCCATTGTTATTTTTCACCATTACGAATAAACTAAGAACTACGCGCCCTATTAAATTGTGATCGATTAAAAATCTGTAGATCTTTTTCAGGTGCATAATTTTAATTAATTCTTATTTTGTCGTATCTTGCATAGTTGTATTAAAAAGGCTGTTAAATTTTTTAACGAGAACTGTTGTGATAATTTTACAGGCTGTTTAAAAAACAACGTTTATTCATGCTTGACCTTTCTATATCATGCGAAATTTAGCTTAAGATTTTCGTTTTTTTTTAAATTTTGTAAATGATATAACTGTGGTCATTTTCTCGATCAAGGAAAGCAATTAGGAGGAATAGTTCGTCTATTTGACTCTTGCGCACAACCGTACCGAGAATTTTCGAATCCTGATAAGAAGTGGTCTCAAATTTTTTGTAATGTTCTAATTTTTTCAATTTTCATCTAAAAAGTCTGGCTAATGAACTTGACGGTTAGTTCAAAACACTAAAAGAGTATACCAAAGGCCAATCTAATCTGTCACTCTTTCGAAAGTCATCGGGATAACTGACTAGAAATATACATACAGACAGACTGAAAGAGATAGAGATAGAGAAATCAACAAAAACCTGTTTTCGGGTTCGGGAGGTCTCAAAACTTGGAAATTTTACAAAAACAGTGGAGTGGCGAGGGATGGGGGGGGGGAGTTACACAAATATAATACCTTTTCTGATGAGGATGTGAAAAGCAATTGTGTTTTTATACGTTTTATTTCAACTTGTAAAGATTCTCTATAAATTTAATTTGTTTATTTTTATTGTTATTTTTTACAATTTGATCTAACAATACGCAACCTAACGTGAAGTGATTTTAAGAAAATTTGTAGATATAATTCAGGCGACAAATTTTAATGAATAAAATGTTATTTCAGCTTTTACGTTTTTCCAAAAAGGTAATATTTTTGTCCTAAATGTGTTTTCGTAACGAAAATTTATAACAAATATGTAGATCTTTTTTGGATGAACAGCTATTTGTAGTTCCTTTTAGTTGAGCAATCTTGCATATTAAGTTTTTTCACATCTTGTTTTGTTTGTCCAAAAATTGAATTCTTGAATTTTTCAGTTCATTCCTTACAATTAAAACAAAGACTACGCATCTTAACAAAAAAAATTTTATAAAAAATGTGTAGCTCTTCCTTGATTAAACAAATTTTATTCATTTATTTTTTACGTAGCTAGTGTCGTTTGTCTGAAAATTTAACTTATTTTGAATTTCAAGACTATCGACACTTTTGAGTAAATTTTTTTAATATTTGAACATTCTGTGGAAATAATGAAATTATTTAAAGAATGAGTAAAACCTAGAAGTAATAAATTTGGTAATATAATAATAATTTTTATAAAGTTATTTTTTGGTTTAATTCATTTCTAAAATAATGTTATTATTTTCAGTTTTAGTCTGATGAGGGAATTAGTAAAATTACGAAACGTCACTGTATTACAATGTTTGTTTGAGGAGAAACTTTTGAAACAGTAATATAATAATACACTAGCCTGGAAGTTGTCACTTTGTATTAAGTGGCAATATTAAGCAATTTAGAACAAATTATTGTAAGAATAAAAAGTGTGGAATTATCTGGATGCGCTAAACATGTCATTTTTGGCTACTACGAATTATATTTAAAAGTCTAATAAGTATGTACATGAAGAAAGAAAATTCTTTTCTTTTTTACATTTTCAAAATATGGAAATATAAAATACATTTGTTCTTATTTCACTGCCTTCAGTTTCTTTACATTACTTCTACAAAACAACGAAATTCATTCCTAATCATTGTAAAGAACATATATAATAAGAATAAATCAATAATTACAAACCTATGGAAAAAACAATACTTTTCTTTCTAAATTAAGGTATTACCTGTGCGAATAGTATCATACTTGAAATTTAGACATTTAGATTGCGCGCCAACAGCTCTTCTCAGCGTCGTGCATGATCGGGTGCGACCGGCCTTTTTTGGCTCGTAACGATGTGGGAAAGTTCTAAACAGGAAAAGAGCAGTTCAAATGGCTGTACGATGATCCGCTCGTAACACAGACAGACCGACCAACATACAGACGGACACAATCGCAAAAACCTGTTTTTCAGGTTCAGAAGGTCCAATGTAAATTAGAAAATATTTTTGTGATCTATGTCAGCATAGTTTCCGTATTAGAAAAAACGAATTTTACGAAGATGTCTGCTTCTAGTCTATAGTAGACCTGCTGTCTAACGATATACTGATGGCCCAATAACTTTTGAAAAAATGATCACATTGAATTGAGCTTTAACAGGATTTTTAACATGTAGGTGCAAAGTAAAAGTTCATTAGCCAGCAATTCCGGATGTACATATTCAAAAAATAAGGGCATTTTCAACATTTCTGAGACTATTGTTTTTGGAAGTTTGAAAATTCTACGTACGGCTATTCGTAGTACTCGGAGATTCTAACAGTTTATTCTCACGCCTTTTTGCGATAAAACGAAAATTATGACAGTTGCAGCATATTAAATATAAACAAAATCTGCCTGCCTATCGGGCAGATTGTTATCGCCGCTGTGCGCACGGCTCGCTTCGCTCGCAAGTTTAAGTGCGCCTAGGGCGCGCAACTATTGGTTCTTTCGCTTCGCACTCGATAATATATTTATCTCGCGCTTCGAGCTCGATAATGTATTTACCTCGCGCTACGCGCTTAATCTTTGTGCATAGACTTTTTGAAACTAAAGGTGAAAGCAACTACAACAGTTATTTGGTGATTGTTAATTCTCTTTTGTTCAAGCTCCTTCGGCTTTAACGAACACATTCTCATCACAAATCTCGTGATACGCACTCAAGTTTATGCCTAAAATTGTGTATCATTCCCATAACTGTATATTATTATAATTCATAACTTACACTGGTAATAAAAGAGACAAGTTTTTATTGTCTTGTTTAATAAAAGGAAGGAGAATTCTTTCAAACAAATATTGTTATTGAACATTTAATTGCAACTTTTGTCGTTTTTCCATAACCTGAATTTTCTCATTTTCATGGTATTTTTGCGATTTAAAATTACATGTGCGTTACAAGAGATGAAAAAGAAATAAAAAGACAAAAGTTGTAATAAGAATGTGCCCACCCAGCAGGCAGATTTTTTTTTATTTCAATGATTTTTTTCATGATTAAAGTCAAAACTACGAATCGTATAAAAAGTGATTTATTACAAGTTTGCAGGTCTTTTTCAAATGCACAATTTCTGTCTACTCATCTTTTACTGTATTTTGCATAGTCTGGCCGAAAAATGCAATTTTTGGATTATTCATTATTTTGTATGCTGTCAAAATTAAAATTTTCGGTTATTCAACAAAATTCAAAAAGTTGTTATAATAATTTTGTAGGGCATTCAGAAATAAAACTTTTTCTTTTTCTGACTTTTTTCCATATCGTCCGTTATTTGGCTTAAAAGGTTAATTTTCGTGTGTTTTTTTGAAATTTTGTAAACCTTTGGTAATTTTTGATTTTATAAAAAAAAGTCATCAGGATAAATTGTTTAAATTTTAAACATTATAAGCATACGTACAAAAATTTTTTTTAAAAGTGGTCTCAAAAATATTTAAAATGCGCTCACTTTTTGAGTTATATATGCAAAATGGCTGGATAACAAACTTGACATTTAGTTTAGGAACCTAAAATGGTGTAACAGAGGCCAATCTGATAGAATGATTTTTTCAAAAGTTATCGTGCTCACAGACAGACAAACAGGCAGACATACAGGCAGACACATTCGTAGAAACCTGTTTTTCGGATTCAGGGGGTCGCAAAACGTGGAAATTTGACAAAATCTGGGGGGGGGGGTCAAATTTTACACAAATCGAATACCTTCTCTGATGAGAATAAAAAAACAAGACAAAAATGAACATTTAAAGCGAAACAACCCACGATATGAAAAAAGTGAAAAGAAGGCAATCGTTTATTTAATAAGCTCTAAAAGATTTTATAACATTCTTTTGAATTTTGTTGTAAAATCGAACATTCACATTTGGAGCCCACGAAAAAAATGAAAAATCAACAAAAATTCCATTTGACGGTTGAAACATACAAGTTACAAAAAAATGAATAAACAAAAATTGTTCAAGAGAATGATCTACGAATTGATTATAAATCAATTTTTGATTTGAGCCGTGGTTTCTTTTATTAATAAAAAACGACATGAATAATAAAAACACAACATTTTTTGAACAAACGACAGGAGCTACGAGAAAAGTAAATAGACAAGAGTTGTGAACACAAAAAAATCTACAAATTTTTAAAATAAATTGTTGAACAAAAATAACAAGTTACATTAAAATATTTAATAACAAAATTGTTTTCAAATACAATCTGAAAATTGCTTTTCAACTTTTTTTCTGATGACACACGATTAGAGAATATATTTGTTAAAGCCGAAGGATCTTCAGAAAATGAGAGTTCACAATCACTAAATATTAGTTGTCAATAGTTTGACCTTCGATGCTAAAAATCCTACATAAAATGTAAGGTAACCTTAACAGGTGTGCAACATGGGCACGCAACTTAAGGGCGAAGTGAGTCACGCGCGCAGCGGGCGATGAGCATGTGCCCGCGCAGGAGGCAGATTTTCATCTATTATTTTCTAACTGAAGAGATGCAATTAAAAACTATAAAACTGACTCTTTGTAATTATTTCATACCTTCTTTTTCTTATTTTTTGTATTTTCTAACCTCATAAACCTGCAATGTGCAAATCGATTTTGCATATTACCGGAAAAAGTGTATTACGATGCAGAGAAAACCCCTAATATCGGCATCTGGTCAGGGTAGGAAAACGGGCTCTCCGACGTCGTCATCATGCAACCGCAGCTCTTCATCAATGAATCACTTGGTTGGTGTAGAGTCTCATGCTACAAGGAAAAAACCGCGAGCATTTCTCAATCACATGCCTACAAGAATACCTCAGATTCATTCTGTTACATTTGCGAAAATCAATCGACGAGGAAGTGAAAAGTCTTTACGAAAAGAGTTTTGACCGTAAATTGCTGCATCAAGAAACAAAATGGGTTCCTCACGTTATTTGCAATTCCTACAGACTTATGTTGTATCGTCTAAAAAATTCAAAACACGAAAAGTACCGCAAGTACTCTACACCAACCACATGGAAAAAATCCGTTATTGCGAAGGACTGTCGAATATGGCGTGCATAAAATGAAAATGAAGGTTCCAATATTAGTGTCGCAACTAGAACTGAATGATTTTATTAGAGATCTTGGATTACGGAAAGATGGCGCTGAATTCGCTGCTTCATTTCTAAAAAGAAGAAATCTTCTACAGCCAAAGACAAAAGTTTCATTCTATCGCGACAGGAACAAAGAATTCAGAAAGTTTTTCGTTAAAGACGAAGAGACGTCTTTAGTGTACTGCACTAAAGTTAACGGACTAATGAACCACTTGAAGAAAAATGTGTACAGAGACGAAGAATGGCGACTTTTCATTGATTCGTCAAAACGTAGAATTAAGGCTGTTTTACTGCATAACACGAATACTTACGCTCCTATCCCTATAGCTCACTCAACGGTCATCAAAGAAGAATATAACAATGTTAAAATGCTTATTGAAAAAGTTAATTACACGAATCACAAATGGCAAATATGTGGTGATCTCAAAATCATAACAATGATAGGCCAACAATCGGGCTTCACGAGAGAGCAATGCTTTGTATGCCTGTGGAATAGCAGAGATCGAGCCAATCATTACAGCAAAAAACATTGACCTTTAAGAGATTTATTTAAACCTGGTTCTCATAATATCATCAACCAAAGCCTCGTTGACCCAGAAAAAATTTTACTACCACCCCTCCACATAAAGCTTGGGCTCATGAAGCAATTTGTCAAGGCGTTAGACCAAGATGGACAATGCTATAAGTATATATCCCTTAAATTCCCTAATGTTTCAGACGCAAAATTGAATAAAGGAGTGTTTGATGGACCACAGGTTCGAATATTGACAAGAGATACTAATTTCGGGAGCCACATGACGAAAATTGAAATGAACGCTTGGGAATGTTTTAAAGCAGTAAACGCAAATTTCCTCGGTAACAAAAAAAAAGTCCAGACTACGAGAATATTGTTGCGAAAACGATAAGAAACTACAAAAAGTTATGCTGCTTGATGAATTTAAAACTTCACTTTATAGACTCCCATCTGGATAAGTTTCCATATAAAAGTGATGGAACAGCGATATCCGGGTAGATGGGACGAGGTCATGATGGCTGATTTTTGCTGGATGTTGAAAAGGGAAACGAATGTAGGTCTTAAATGTGAGCGTAACCCTTTGCATCGTGCCTTCGAAGAAAAAAGGACACGCTATAGCAGGCAGAAAATAGACCGAAGTAGGTCTATAAATCAATTTAATTACGATAAAAAGCAAGATAAAGCGTAAACACGAAAGATAGTATAAATAAATCCCTTAAGATTAAGAAAAGCAGAGAGAAAAAAATTTTGAATAAAATTCTTATTCATTTGCATATTTAAGTTACAGTTCTACATTTTAATTGATACAAACATTTTCAGGTTAATTGAAATGGGGTCAATTCTACTTGTAGTTCTAAGTTTCTTCAAATAAGTAATGTGCGTCTAAATTTTTAACCACCTGTAGTACAATGAAATGAATTTTATTGTGTTACAACGGGAACACTTAAGTTGTGTTGCGTTAAGCAACATTTCGTTAGGTTCTGTTAAGTTTGATTCGTTTGTAGGTTAAGATCAGGTTAACCTATTAAATATAGCACACATTTAAGACTGAGAACCGTACGCTTACATAGCTACACGTGTGGTTAAATTTCATTCGGCAAGGTTATGTTAGGTCAGGTTTTGTTAGGTTAGGATAGGTTAAACCTCTATGTAGGTTAAGCCGAAGCTGAATGAAACGGTACCGCAAACACAACGGGACAACACAATGAGTTTAATTGTGTTACGTGAAGTTAAGTTAGGTTAGATTAGGTTAGGTTAGGTCAGGGTTTGTTAGGTAAGGATAGGTTAGACCTCTATGTAGGTTAAGCCGAAACTGAAAGAAACGGTACGGCAAACACAACGGGACAACACAATCAGTTTCATTTGTTTCGTGAGGTTAGGTTAGGTTAGTCTAGGTTAGATTTATTTCTAGATTAGGCTCGAGTTGACCCATTCGATGTAGCATACATTTGCTACTCAGAAAATATGCTTCCAGAGCTTTACGTGTAGTTCAATAAATTTCTGTTAATTCAGATTAGGTGAGGTCAGGTTCTGTTGGGTAAAGTTATGTTAAATAAGTTGATATTAGGCAAGGGTTGATCCTTCACAGTTGTCGACATGTTTTTGAAGTGAAAATTTGCATCACTGGCATTATTTTGAAATTTATTTGCCTCAGTGCATGATTTTTCGTAATTTTTTGAGGTTATGGCTTAACCATGATGTGATGGCTGATTTTTGATACCGAATTTGAATTAAGCGGCCCAAAATCCATAGAAATACGTGTGTCTTGTTATCAGATCCGCACACTTTTTTTTTATGTGGCCGTGACTGCGAAATCGTTAACCAACTTCTTTTTTATTTTCAAACATAGTTTCCCAGTGAAATTATACTTATTATTTTTTGATAAGATTTTTGCTTGTTTTTAATGTATTTAAATATTATTACGAATAAGAAAAAAAACGCAATAAGAAGAGAAATAACTTTTTCCGAACGAGGTTTTGAATTACTTTATCATGGTGGTACGTAATAACGATTCAACGACTACCGGAGTCTTTAATGCTAAGAACGGAGCAAAACGTCGGTGGGCGCCAGGTTATGCGTTAAGAAATTTGTTACATGTCAGAAAATTGTATCCAATTATCTGGAGCAAGCGGATATTTTTAAAGGTAAGTGAATTATTTTGTTAATAAGTAAGCATTATCAATATTCTCAATGTTAATGTTCAATCGATTGTCTAAACCAGTTTCATAGGTTAGGGTGTCACGTAAAACCCATGAAATTTATTTTATCTCTTGTAAAAAAACCTATGCAAACTAAGTTACGCTGAAGGTAAATTTGTTATGCAATTTAACATTAATTTCTTACAATGCAATTTCTCACAGAAACTTAAGAATCATAACCGATATTTTAGTACTTACATTGAATCAATGTTTGTAGTTAATATATTTATTATTATGAATGCAGTTCTTAAATTTAAATTTCAACATCTTTTTACAGGTGGAAATATGTGCTTTTCGATACAAGCGAATTGGTTACACGGCAGTGGGCGGGGTCTCCTGGCTAACAGCATCGAGTACGGCATTCATAGTATATTTCTTATGTTCTTGTGACGTGCATGTTATATTGTTTTAACTTTATATTATATTTATATTTTATATTATATATTTTAATGTAATATTTTTTTAATTTAAAGTACTTTTTTCAAAACTACTTTACTATTCCTGTTCGCTGTATAAAATTAAAATTACATTTAAAAACTATTTAAAGTTACATTTATTCTCTAAAGATGTTGTATCATATTCAAAGCATCATACAATGAGTTTCAAACACCTTCGAAAATAAATTTTTTAGAAAGTATTGTACTTCCATATTAATTGATTATTTAATTGTTCACTGTACATATAAAAGAGCTTATTTGGTGTTTGCCATTTTTATTTGTCGTAGATTACGACTATAATTTTTTATTTACTGTTTATCATTGAAGCTACTTATTGTGTTTCTAAAAATATTCTTACAATAAATATTGTTTCACGCAAGTTAAACTTATCAAAATTTACACACTTCTAAAATAATAACTAACGATAACTTCCACTAATAGAACTTATATAAAAATCTTCTTAATACTAAAAGAATGTTAAAGTAAATGTGCATGGTAGAATATCATAGGAAATACCAAATGACTCATTTTAATAAACATTTAAATATTTCAAGTATATGAAAAAAATTATACATCTAGTCTCTTTTCAAATTATATACTTTACATTGTACGACATCCGATTTATTATATATTTCTTATACTCTTGAGACGTGCACGAGGCATAACCTCAAAGTGAAGAATATAATTTCAAAGGCGTATATAAGTGACTTTTTTCGTATACTTGAATTTGTAACTGTTTATTAAAAATAAGTAATTTGGTGTTTTCGATTTTATCTTTTCTTGTTCATATACTTTAGCAATCTTTTAATACAAAGAAGATAAGACATAATAACAAAGTTTAGTATATCATTTAAAAGGAGAGTGTATAAATTTAACTTTTTTCACAAGCTTGAATACGTAATTGTTTATTAGAAACGAGTTGTATGGTATTTTCTATTTTATCTATTTATGTACATTTCTTTATTATTCTTTTGTCACTAAGAAGACAAGGCATAACCTCAGTGCAATATAAATAATTTGAAAGAAGTATGAAAATGTAACTTTTTTTACATGCTTGAATACGTAACTGCTTATTAAAAATAAGTTATTCGGTATTTCCTATTTTATCTCTCATTAAACATATACTTTATAATTTGTTATATATTTTTTATAATATATAGCCGCGTCAATAATAAATATTCAATGTAAATTTATCATTTTTATTTCCAACAAATAAAAATGGCAAAAACCAACTAAACTCTTTTATATGTACAATGATCAATTGAATATTCAGCTAATATCGCAATTCAATACTTACTACAAAAATCGATTTTCAAATGAGTTTGAAACTCATTGTATAATGGTTTAAAGCCAAAATTAATATTTGAAGAGGATTCAGGAGAAAAACTTCTTCTTAATCACGTTTAATAACATTTTTAGTTAAAAAGTAAATTTTTGAGTTTTTAAAAATTATTCATTAAAAATTCTTCAGAGAACAAATTGATCTTTAATATTACTATTATTACACCATTAAGCCATTTACCTTCCGGGGTAGGCGTGACTCACTCGGTGGGGAAGGGAGTAATGTGAGGAAGGGATATAAAATTTTTAGATTGATCTGCAATTCTCGTGATATTTATGTAAATAACACTTTCATTCCGCAACACTGCTCCGTCCCAGGTTACTGATCAATCTCTCTAGCAATCACCCTAAGTTAAGATCCACACAAAGTCGTTATGTGAAGTTCCCCACTTGGGTCCATTAGTATCCAAGGTCTTTTGTTTCAGGCTTCATTCACTTTAATGACACTCTTTTTATTAACTATTTGTCGCCATATTTTTTTGTCCTAACATACTACTCTAGCTTCTTTTATGTCCATGCATTTTTTCCTGCAGAGTCTCGTGTTTCTGTGGCTTCTTATATCTCTTCTAACTAGGGTTTCATTCACAAATGCTAACCATTCTTTCCGTGGTCTGCTTCTGGACACGCTGCCATTTACTTTACCTTGATACACTTGTTTTGTTAGTCGTTAGTTTGGCATTCTCTCAACGTGTCCGAACCATTTTAACCGACTTCTTTCCCCTTTGTCTACTAGCGTCTCTTCTACACCACATTCTTTGAGAATTATTTCGTTACTCACTTTATCCTTCAGAGTTTTCCCGCATATCATGCGCAAGAATCTCATGTCAATTACATTAACTTTATTCTTATCTTTTTCTTGATAGATCCATGTCTCGCTACCGTGTAGTACAGATCCACACCCTCTTCGTCACAAATAGCCATTCTTAAACACTTGTCCATAAATAATATAAATAACCATGAACACGTAACGCCTCCTTATCTAACACCTTTAATAATATCGAAACAGTCACTCAAATTCCCATTCATCCTTACATTTTCTTTGCTATCCGTATAAATTATTTTAATAGCTTGTAGGAGCCATACATTGACTCCGTACTCTTTCAGGACTTCCCAAAGTTTACTTTTATCTACCTTGTCAAAAGCTTTTTCTAGGTCAACAAATGCACAGAAAACTTTTCTTCCTACTCTCCAACCTTTTTCTGTGATTTACCTTAAGCTAAATATTTGGTTCGTACATGACCTACCTGGCATAAACCCACTTTAGACATTCCAAATCTTTTCTTCTATTACTTTTATTACCCTACGAATAAGTATTTTTTAGTATATTTTGCTAACGGTACTTAATAAGATAATTCCTCTGTTATTATTGCAGCCGTTTTTATCTATCTTTCTTTTGTATATTAGTACGATAATCGCTTTTCTACAATCGTATATATTGGTAAATTTCTTTTTCGCCGATCCTTTGCAGTGCATCAGAGATGCTAACAAGAGAATCAAGGAAAAAAATCTATTGGTTTTAAAACCATATTTATATTCAGCGGAAGAAAAAACGAGGTTTACAAAAAATTATGAACTCGTTTTTAAAGACTTCCTAAAGTCTACCAAAGTAGTGAGTTTGATTATTTTTTATATTTCTGCACCATAACTATGTGCATATTTCAGATTTTTATCAGTATATTCCAAAAAGTATGCAATAAAAATATATACCTATTAAAAAAATGTTATGCATAATAAAACATGTTTCTTGTAATCTCTTCCGGTGACATTAAAAAGTTTACGTAAAATTTTTATGTTTCCATATTCTACATATTCTTGCCCATTTTCCTTAGTTATTGCTAAAAAAACTAGAGTGGTATCGAAAAAGATTGGAAAATCATCAATGTGCGTGATCTTCAATATTCTATATTGTAATTAATTTATAAGTATTGCAAGGATAGGAATAGAGTTCGCGTCATTCGCTTTTCGATTTGTCGTATACAATTCGGTGGTACGTCAGTACTTGTATATGCGCTATCAAAAACTAGTTTTTTCGTCACTAATGTGCTAAGATGCAGGTATTAATAACTAGACTTTGATTCATACAAACCTTCCACGGTGAGATATTTTATTGTTAAATTAAGGGGGGCTTCTAGTGTTGTCTAATGCTATTTTGGGGATGTTTTTTTAACTCCCGTTGAGACAAAATAAGTATTATATTTTATATCTTTTTTGAGCACATTTAAACAAACTTTAGAAATTTTTTATAGTCATTACACAGAATGATTTTCGGAGGTACACCGCTCAACAGGAACAGATATAAAAGAAGAGGTGCTCCACTGCTGCCATGATTCCGGCTATTCAAATAATTGGAAATCAAAAAACCATACACCATTTTATTCACGAGACTTGAAACTCTGCACAGAAATAAAATTAAGAAAGGGTTTTGAAAAATAATTTTGTTTGTAAGCCTTAGAAAAAAATTCAATTTTACTCCTTTCTTTCTGAGTCTATATAAGTGCTAAAAAAACTAAAGAAGCAATCTTAATTCTTTTAGTTGAACTTGAAATTGTATATGCGCTAAAGATGCTTTATGAATCGGAGCAGAAACAATCAAATAGTTTTCAAGATATCATGGCAGCAACTTAAAAAAATCATGTTTTGAGAAAAACACGTTCAAAAGTTGTTGTATATAATTCATAATAAAAATTGCCTCACCATCAATCTACTATGTCATTTCGTACAAAATTAGTTTGCTTGTTCACGCCAGAGCAACCCCCGCTCACTCCGAGCAGCGCCTTTCATTACTGCTAGCGTTGCGGTGTGAATCTTTGGAAGAACTATATTAGAAGGCCCTAGTTCTAGGGTTTACTGTAGTTATAATATTTGTGCTTTCACTGGCAGACATATTTGACTAGTAAACTTTAGTAAAGTTATATATTTTTCTTCAGTTTCATACTATAAAGTTCGAGAGAGACTTCATATGTCACAATTAAAAACAATCTATTATTTTCCGTAGCTTCGTAAATATGTAATAATAAAATTATGTCACATTTCATCAATTGTACATGTTTTCTAGAGGTAAGATATTCAGAGAGGATGAAAGGTAACAGTCCATGTTTTTTAAATTACGCTTTGGAATGATGACCGGAGCTACTCAACTAATAATACTCCTAATTAGGAATAACTAGGCAAAGGGAGATCATTTCATACAAAGGGTCGTTTGAATTTATTGGAATAAGCAACATAATTTGTTTTTTCAACTTTAGTCACAATCTTTGAGACAATATTTAACACAACGAAATTTTACCAATATATGAAGAGTAATAAATTTGAGAGATAGGAAAAATTAATTTTAAGCGTTATATCAAACGATCAGCTGCTATGACCTGTTGGAAAATCTAGAAATGTTAGGAAACATTCCCCAAGATTGTTTGTTACGAACGTTAAATTAAACTAAATAATGAATTATATCGACCGGCTTTGAACAGAAATAGTTACATGAATACCGTCAACCGGGATAAAGCTCTTTTGGCCTTACTAAACAACTTCTCATCACGTATCTCACGCTTCACATACTCGATTTTTTCCCTGAAAATGTATATCATTTTCATAAATGTATTTTGTTGCAATTCATAATATTCAAAAGGTTATTATGATAATCTTGTAGGTTGTTCAAGAAACAACGTTTGTCTTTTCTTGACATTTTTTCGTTTGATAGCGTGCGCTGTTTGGCTTAAAATTGTCTTTTTTGTAGTTTTATAAATGCTAAGGCTCAAATAATTTTCATTATTGAAGAAATTAATTGACAGAAATAGTTCGTCTTTTCGAGTCTTACAAATAACCGTACCGAGAATTTTTGAATCTTAATACGACGTGGTCTTATCATTTTTTTAAATGTTCTAATGTTTTAAATGTTCATCCAAAATGGCTGGCTAGCGAACTTGATCTTCAGTTTGAGAAACTAAAAGTGTATAGCAAAGACATAACTAATCTGTCAAATCTTTTGAAAATTATCGGGCTACCAGACTAGAAATCTACAGATACAGACAGACTGACCGACATATAGAGAGACACATTCACGAAATCCTATTTTTTCGGTTCAGAATGTCTAACCTAAGTTTAAAAATATTTGTGTCATCTCACGAGATTTTGTGACAGTAAGAAAATTATCACGGGTGTAGCATTTTCAATAAAAAAAAAAGGACGGAAATGAAAATCTAAAGCCAAACAACGCACAATATGGAAAAAGTCAAGAGAAGAAAAACGTCGATTTCAGAGACCTTCAAGATTATCATAACATTCGTTTAAATCTTCTGGAAAAATCGGAAATTAAAATTTTGTTTCTACAAAAGAAGTAAAAAATCAAAAAAATTCCATTTTGCGGTAGTAAATAGACAAGAGTTTTTCACCCAAAAATATCTTTAAAAAATTTTTTTAAATCATTTTTTGTAATATGTGTAGTTTTTTGTTTTAATAGTAAAATTAACATTACAAATAAACGAATAAAATTAGTGGTCATAAAACACAGGATACATGAAAATATTTAATGACAAAACTGTTTTCAAATTAAGTCCGAAAAATTGCTTCTCACCTTTTTTTCTGAAGAGACACGGTTTGAGAATATGTTTGATAGAGACAAAGAAGCTTTAACAAAAGAAAATTTACAATCACTAAATTTCAGTTGTCGATGGTTTGACCTTTAATGTTAAAAGTCCTATGCAAAAAATCTTCGACTTAAGTTCGACTTGAATTGCCCCCAATCAAGACATGCTGAAGTCGAAAAGTTTGACTTGAGCATGTCTCAGTCTCGAGAATTAAAAATGGGTCATTCTGACTGTCTTTAAAGCTTATCTTTGTTAATGCTTGAACAATCTTGTATATTTCTATACAATATATATTCCATCAATTAATTTACGGATTTTGAATTGTTTTTACGTATTTCAAATGGTCTAGGAGATCCTTTTAGAAAGTAACTTTCTTTTTTTAGAAAAATTCTTAAGGGTTATGCTCGTTCAGGCCCACCGATTCTAAATTTTGTATTAAAAATAACTAATTGAATAATTAAAAATGATTCATTCATTAATTATAATCTTATTTCTGAGTCGAAAAAGGCTAATCTTGAGACAAGTTTACGCTTATCATCTCATCCAAGACAAGGTTCGACTTGAGAAAAGTAAACGCCGTATTACCTGTCGGGACGATAAAAATAAACCCGAAGGCCTATGTCTCAACCCAGTTTTCAGACGCAGCCGGACATCGATGTCTTGGGTAACAATGTAATTATTAGCAATTAATGCTTTGCCCATAAGTTTCTAAGTACACTAAAATAATAAAAGACATATTTTTCAAAGAATAATTAGTCCACATCTTTATTTCCTTGGAATAGCATAACTCTTGTAAATGATTTTTTTTAAATTTCAAGTAAGAAATATAACTTTTTGTAATAAAAACTTTCGCCCGCATTCAGAAAATTGTTTTCTGAAGAATGGGATTTTTCTTTATCTTTACATAGTTATTTCGCTTCAACAGAATATTATTTCTATTTTCTGAAAATTTACCATTTTTGTTGTTTATCTAGTTCGGGAATACAACTATTCAAATGTAACCAGATATCATGATGATTCTGCCCTCGCTTCTGCGATACATGCCTAGGTCATGTGCTGCAAACTACTGCACATGTTTGACAACAATCTTTGCGACTCTGATGTGGGTTTACTGGCCTGAAGATGTGAAATTTAGTAAAGTAAATATAATTTTTAAAAGAGTCGGTTTATATTTAATAGATTGAATAATGTACAAAATGTGTAATTTTTTATATGATTTCAATTTGTTAACAATTCTAAAAGATGGATTTTTGTTTAAGCAACACAAAATTATACCAAAAATTTTCGACTTTATCGTGGTAGGAGGTGGCTCGGCTGGATGTGTTTTAGGATACAGACATTTTGAAATTGAGGAGTGGGATGTAAATATATAATTATTTTTCAACATTTTTAATTAGAATATTAAAATATAAAACATTTTGGTTCCCATATGTTTATTAGGTATTGCTTCTCGAAGCGGGAGGGGAAGAACCACTTACTCCTGATATTCCTAGGTTTTCAACCAACTTCAAAAAACACCCATCGACTGGAATTACACAAGTCAACCAGAAAAAGAATCGTGCTTGATGAACAAAGGATGCAGCTTGCCTTGTGGAAAAGTATAATTTTATCTGCATACTATTTTGTTTGATGTTGTTCACACCTAATTCTTCACAATTCGAAAATACTACAGATTTTACAGAATTCATGATTCTATGCTTTATTTGTAGAATTTCATAGAAGATGACAAAAAAAGTTACTGTTGTGCATTGTTTTGGTAAGATTGACTTGACCTTCACGTCGTTCGCTGCAGCGCGTACGTAGCCGGTCAGGCACGTTTTTGGGCAGCGTCAAAATTACCGCTTGGATTTTAAAACATTCATAATTTTTGAGCTATTAATCCAATTGATCTAAAACTTTCCAGAAAACTTCTTTGAACCTTAATGAACAACTTTCTCACTGAAAGCTTTCCGCAGCTTAAAATTCGTTCGCTAAACGAGGCGCATAAAGGTTAAAACTCATTGTTTTTGCATTGCCTCAAAAAAAATTAATCACTTTTTTGTTTATTACAATATTCTCGTTTTTCTTTCTTAGATAGTTTCAGAAGACTTAAACACGTACTTTGTATTGGGGAAATCGGGAAATGATGAAAATTGGATAAATTAGCGCAAGTTGAAGTGAAAAAAGATTGGAATTTTTCGTTTTCAAAAAATCGACTTTTTACCAATTATCTCAGAAACTACAAAACCTTTAAAGTTTTGCAAAAGGAAAAAAATAATGCGCCTTGAAATTCTCTACAAGTATCAGTCTTTAAAATTGAAATTGGAAAGATTTTTAAAATTGACATTCAGGACAATACTTCTCAGGCTGAATACGACTGTGTCCCCTTTTGGTCGCCAGCGGTTCAATTGATCCGGTGTCGAAAAGAGCCTTTGGTGTTGAATGTAAATCATCACCCACTGGACCTTCTCAGTATTTTCATGCAAAGAAAATTTCGAAAACTTTGCTTATTATGCAGAAACGCAACGTGGTTTTTTTCCACACCTACACCTGTGCTTCTTACCGGTTTTTATCGCACAGAGTATGAAAAGAATACGTATGTACCGGATATACAATTTATTTTGCATCTAAACCATGAAATTGCACGTGAATTCTCTTTAGTTATATCATTACTGACTCCCATAAGTAGAGGATTCATTGAACTTAATGCTACAAATCCAGTCTGGGGTCCACCTCTGATATATACTAGATATTTAACTGCCGATTTGGACATATAACGTTTCATTCAGGGTATTCGAATTGGAATTAGTGTATTCAATACCAAAATTATGAAAAAGTATAAATTTGAAGTTAATGATACCGCCTTACCTCCTTGCGATAATTTTACATTTAACTCAGACGAATATTGGATCTGTGCGTTGTCGATCCAAGGTTACGAGTTTATGGAATTCATAAATTAAGATTTATCAATTCGTCTGTAATTACATTTATTCCCACAGGAAATACTAATGCACCAGTTATCATGTTTGCTGAAAAAGGTAGTGAAATGATTAAAGAATATTAGTTAGGACAAATGAAAAAAGTAAAGGAAGGGTAAAGCTCAGGCTGAAATTATGGACGCATTATACAGAAATGTGAGGACTACAAAAGGAAACATAAACCTGTCTGTATTATTCGAACTCTAGATAAGGGCATACCAAAAATTAGGAAAGTAAAACCATGTATAACCTTTAATTTATTACATTAAAATTGTAGTGGAGAAATACGATAAAATATTTTTCTGTGAAATAATGAAAAATAACATGCATTGAATATCGTAGCACTTTTATTTTGTACGTAAAGAACAAATTGTAATCTTATATATGTATATATATATATATATTAAAGCCTCCTGTCTCGACCGTGTATGTGTACATATGTAGTAGGAGCTCTTTTACGATCCGCAGGGGAAATTTCGGTCAAACTAATCCAACAGATATTGCCATAAAGAACAGGTCCGACATTTGCATTGAATTGCATTAAGAAAAGGCAAAAATAATTGAAAACTTGATGCACTTTATAAATGAACAGAAAAAATTAGATTAACTATTACTGATTATTTACAAGAAAAAGTGATGAAAGCATGTAGTTTAATATGAATAAAATTTAATTTTGAGATACTTTTTGAAAGCAGTTCGAACTTTATACTTTTATGATTTATTTTTCTTACATTATTTATTTTATTATTAGTTAAATTTAACAAATTTATTTATTGATAAAATGATTAATGTATCTGATGAAAAATAAAAAATAAATTACTTATATCCAATATAAATATAATAATAATTAAAATATGTTTAAGGGAATAATTTAATAAAAAGTAAATTAACGGACTGATAAATGAAAAATTGTATGCAATATAATTGAATATAAAGTATATATTTATTGAAATTAAAATGAACATCATATATAATACATTTATACAGTTCGATAATTTACTTTTTGCTCCATCTTGAAAGCTTTTTCTCGCTGCATTCAACCGCTAATAATTTTATCAATAAATGAAAATGCGAAGGACATTTTAAATTAAATAGTTATATTAATGCGAACCTCATTTCTAAAATAAAAAGTTTATAAACTATTATTCTCTATGAACAAACGTACCGTACATATGGAAAAACTAAAATTTTATACGTAACAATTTTTGTGCTTCAATAAATGATCAGGAAAACTTTATATTGTTTTATAAAAATTTTTAGAGACTCATAGAATACAAATAATGTGTTTGTTATTTGATTTGTTCGTTATAAACAAATTTGATGAACAAATTGACAAATAATCTTATTATCAGTAACAAATTTTTTCTTGCTCGAAGTGCTTCACATTAATTTAGGAATGACATTTACTAACAGAACTAATTCAAAGAGTTAACAATAACTGTAATTACCAATTTATTTAAATTTTCTTAGGTGGCCAAGTCGGTGGGTTCTTATCAAAAGATTCTGTATTAAATAACTGAGCATTCCGTGTTCTGATTCATTCCCTTCCATTATGTGTCCTGAGCACAGTACGTTTGTTTATAGAGATTAATAGTTTATATTCTGTTTATTTTAGAAATGAGATTTACAATAATATAATTAACTATTTAATTTAAAATCTTTTTTGAATTTAATTTTTTTATAAAATTATTCGGGAATAAGTTATCGAACTGTACAAATGTATATATGATGTCCGGTTCCATTAAAATAAATATGTAAATTATATAAAATAATATAAAATCCATTCTCTCATTTATAAGACCTGTCATTTACTTTTTACCAAATTATTCCCTCAAACATTTTAATTACAATTACCATTACTTGAGAAAAAAATTTTCCTTAAAAACTTAAAATTATTAAGATTGTAGAGGTACAAAGATTCTTTACTATGAAACTTAAGTTATAGTCTAACATATTTTAATTATTATTATATTTATATTGGATATAAGTAATATATTTTTTATTATTTCTTCTAATCATGTTTATGTTTTAAATATTTTTTTCTTTAAGGTCTTAAGTATTACTAACTTTTTATTAGATACATTAATAATTTTACAAATAAATAATGTTTTTAACTTCTACTAATAATAAAATCGATAATATCAGCAAAGAAATCATAGCTATATAAATTCCGAACTGCTTTCAAAAAGTATCTCAAAATTCAATTTTATTCATATTATTATTAATATTCTGGGTTGAGACCGTAACCGCCCCTGACGCTTGGGTGATCCCGTGACATCCCCTTATAAGCCTTAAGCGTGGCCCAAAGCCCTCTCTATAGGGAGAGGAACGCAGCCACGCTTTTGGCTGATATTTCAGACTCATTGATGCAGTAACTGCCTGTGAGTGTTACAGGGTTCCCCGCAATTGCCCAGCAGTGACAGAAAATATGAGTAGAAGTCTCATCATTCTTTCCCCACGGGTGACATAGGGGACTTTCTTCATGGCCTGTCGTATGTGTGTGATACCGGATGTTTCCAGGTCCTGTAAACAATTTTGTTAGGACCTTGACTTCATTCCTTCCGAGCTTGAGTATTTTCTTCGCTCGGTAAGGGTTTATCTTTGAGCCAGAGACCAACCCCACCCATTCTGATGTTCTTCAGTCAGCCAACTGTTAATATCTGCAGTGACTAACCTACTGGAAATGCCTACAAACGGCTCAGGTTCAGTAAAATTTTCCTTTGCAGCTAGCTTTGCTAGCCTGTCTGATATCTTATTGCCCCTGATGCCGCTGTGTCCAGGCATATAGAGCAGAGCGACTCGGTTTTCTGTCGCCAACTTATTCAGTGCCTCAAAGCATTCCCATAATAAAAGTGACGTGGTTATTGTTCTATTCAGAGCCATTATAGCAGCCCTGATGTCTGAGCAGAGCCGAATGCTTCTTTTACTGTCATATTCCATTGCCTTATAGGCGCACTGGAGCATGGCCATGATCTCAGATTGTTGGAGTGCTGCGTAGAAGCTCATCACAATTATGAAGCCCATTCCGTTTCTTCTACGATATATACCTGCTCCAGCGTTCTCCTTGTTCCTGGAGCCATCTGTAAACCAGTTGTCTCCATCACTGGGCAGGCGTGCCTCACCGTTAGTTCATTGCTCTTTCGTCGATAGGCTAACTCGACACTTCTTGTCGAAAAGGCAGCGAAGAGTAGAAATTTTCTCCCTGAGCATGCTTTGTGTCGGCATTCTTGCGATGTCGATTGGTATCCGCATAACTGTCGAGATGCTGCTATTGTTTACCATATTTAATCTCCGGGCCGCCTTCGCAGCCACGGCCTTTATGGTGAGATAGAGAGGCCCCAAACCTAAGAGTGGCGACTGCCACATATGTTAGCCTGGGTCGCGGGATCGCTGTGTAGAACTACATAAGTGTCTCCGGTTCCAAGTTCCAGCTTTTCCCTATATCTTTTCTACAGAGCCAAAGAGTCGCTACTAGCTTCTTGAACGTATTCTTCAGGTGCTCGTTCCATGACAGCTTATTATCCCGAATAACTCCTAGATATTTAGCTTGCCCTTTGCTATGCAGTTTTTGTCCATCCAATTTCCATGTACTCGTGGTTATCCACTTGTACCGTCTGGTGAATACAACTGCATCCGTCTTACTCTAAGTCTCCTTTTCAGGCAACGGTTGATGCGTTTCTTCTCATTTTGGGACTGATTGGGTACTCTCGTTTCCAAAATAACCTCAAAAAAAATTTGTAAAAATTTTTATATAGGTTTTGAGGGTCGCTAAATATAAATCCAAGGTTGATTTGATCATATCTGGTTATCTGAAGGTCATCTGAGGTCATTTGAAGGTCGAATTCGGAAAAAAGGCTCATAAAATCTGAAAAAATTCAAATGTAGGTTTTTGAGCATGCTGACTCCGATGCCGGTGTCCTTTGACCTTCATGAGTTCAAGGTCAAGGTCATTTGAAGGTTAAATCAATAAGGTACTGTTGAAAAAATGTTTTAAAAAATTAATTTAGAATCATCTTTAGTTTCTCGTCTATATAGAAACTGGAAATATTAAGTTATCTTTATCAACATTAGCTGCCGTAAATTTCTCGAAAGTAAGGCAGCGTACTTTCTTATCAATATTATCTGCTGTAGATTTCTTGAAAAAGAAAGCTTTGTACCCATAAGAATGGTATATCTTTAAAAAAGAAGTGGGTTCTTTTTGCCCTAATATGGTAAAAAATATATTTTTTATAAATGTCCACATGTATTTGCGGTTATGAGTGAATGTTTGCGTGCATGCATGTGTGAATCTGCGGGTGCATGGCTGTGTGGATGTGCAGATGTCTAGATGTTTCGATGTATGTAAGCGATTATTTTTCACCTGTTGCCTCGACTAGTCGTGTGACGATGACAACTGCCCCGTAAGGGGATGTGTAGAATTATTCGCTCATACGCTAGTCGGGGTATCGAGCGAAAGAAATTCTTAAGCTCGGAAGAAAGGAAGTCAAAATCCTAACAGAAATGTTTATAGGACATGGAAAACTGCGGTACCACAGACATAAGATAGGACTTGAGGAAAGTCCCCTCTGTCGTCTGTGCGGAAAGGACAATGAGACTTCTACTCATATTCTCTATCACTGCCCCGCGATTGCGGGGAAACGTGTAACACTCACAGGCAGTTTCTGCATCAGTGAGTCTGAAATATCGGCCAACAGCGTGGCTGCGATCCTCTCACTATGAAGAGGACTTTGGGGCCACGCTTAAGTCTTATAAGGGGACGCAATGGGATCACCCAACCGTCAGAGGCTGTGATGGACTCAACCCAGAATATGTAATGACAATAAAAATGCGCCATTTGGCTTCATATTTTAATTTTTTCAATCTTGTAAATGCTATAACTCTGGTAATTTTGTTTTATCAAAGAAAGTAAACAGGTATAAAATTAATATTTTTTTGTCAAAAAATTCAACCTTTTTTTAAAATAAATCTCTTTTAGTTAAAGATTTAACTTGTTTTTTAATTTGTCTTTTTGATTCAGTTGGTTGGAAGTGCAACTGCTTCGTCCATTCGTTTCAACCAAAGCGTTTGAACCCTAACAAAGGGGGGTACCTTCTTTCGAGTTTCAAATTAAAAGTTTTTTTTAATTTATGCACAGCACCTTTGATTGGCATTCATATAAGTGTTAAACAAAAGAAACATTTTTTACATAAAATTTACCTGAATTTCAAAAATGCCTAAATTTTTTAAAAGCTGATATTTTTTCAACCTGCCATCTTTCAAATTAAAACTTTTGACATATGTATTTTTAAATTGCAATTTAAACAAATTGAAAATTGGCCCTCTGACCCGAAAATACTGGAAAAGAAGAAATATCGTCCTAATCGCAAGGTCGGAAAGAAAATAAAAACTTAACCTGCAAACTGACAAAATTGCGTAAACGATTTTACCTCATTTTGACACAATTCGCACTTTTCTAGTATTCAGTGTAATCTGCCTTGTCTCTCTTAAAAAAAACCTTGTTTCTCTCTGTATTTGCATCTAAATCATAAAAACACTCTATAATTTTCTTCTGGTATAATATTACTCACTTCCAAGAATAGAGAATTTATCAAATTTAATGCTACAAATCCAGTCTAGCAGAGGCTGTTCTGAACCTTCAGTGAGGTAGGACTTGTTTACAATCCGGATCGCGTACGAATATTCACTACAACGCATGGTATTTCATCTTAGATACCGCAAGCGCAACAAATCCTAAACAGTGCTGTGCTAGTGTTAGGTGAAGAGATAGTGCGGTTGCACTATCTCAACTGTGCACCAACCAAAACAACAATGACCTCTTACTACAGGAGTGGTATCTCGCAAAGTGATAGAACACAAAATGTATAAAATTCCTCCCGGTATGAAAACCCACTAAAAGTATCCTACGCCAGAGTAACACAGCAGTATCACTTCCCCAAGGGAGATCAAACATTTGTAGCAGATACAATTGAAGGTTTAACAATAAAATATTATACTCTCGTCATGGGGAAAATCGTCATTCCAGCTAATGTTTTATTCGTCTCAAAAACTTCCAATAGTAGAATTTATGTCTACTTAAGTAAACAAATGCTTGTTGGCAAAATCACGGAGACAGGTACGAAAATAAACATGAATTCAAACGTGCTGACACTTAGACCAGTAATATTGAAAGCCAAAAGAAGAATTATTGCTAACTTGTGTCCCATCAAACCGCATTACATTATCGAAGATAAATTTGAGGATCTCAATATTGCTCCTGTTTCTGAAATTACTTGTATCAGTGCAATAAACAAGTATCTAGATTACGCACAAGCAATAAGCTTTAGACGACAAGTATATATGAACCCTGAAAACATAATTATCCTTCCAGAAAATATGAAAATCAAGTATGATAACACTATATACTGGATCGACTTTTCCAACGAGAAAGCTATTTGTTTCATATTCCGAAAATAGCGATAGCTTGCTAAATTTTGCCTAATCCAAGACGTAAACAAGGACTCACGCACAGATGTATTGAAAACACGCAAGCTACTCAAAATAAGAATAATGAAAATATGGACACTGCGGAAACAGAACCTGCATCATCTCGCATGCATTTAATGCCACCTCCAATTACACCCAACAGTACAAAATTCAAAAGAAGTACAGCCTACTGCTCAGCTCTACACTGTCCAGTCATGACTATGAGCAAGCTAAGGTGGAAAACTCAGCAAACCCCGTCGAAGACGCTACGTTAATTAAAGTCTAAGAAAAGCGCACAAGGAAAATATATTTAAAAAGCCACGTCCACTTGATTATGAAGAATTAGCATCCTTTCTCAGAGTGTCCTGCGGAATCCCGAACATACCAGAGGTAGCTGTGACATACATATCTGATACATCGAGCCTAATAACTACGTTCAGAGACGCACATCCCCACCTCGCAGATCGTAAACTAACAGCTCGCATTACCAAAATTAATAAAAGGCTTGGGTCGAAAGCGGGCTACATCAAAGCATCACAAACATCAACTTTCCAGGATTTGTGAACTGCATGGTATACAGGATGTATTCAACCGGAGAAGGTACTTTACTACTAATTCGCTCTACTTTAGCTCATCGCGAAGTCAAAAATATCGACGTTCTTGATAAGGCATTTGAACCCAGCTTTGAGTCTAATTGCCTGTTATAGAGCCACAGGTATCGTCTTTTCCTGCGAACAGTAGGATAAATTTTTTTTTATAATTTTAAGAACGAAAATAATTGTTTAGTTGTTAGCGATTTTAACGCTCACCACATAGATTGGAACTGTAATAAAACTAACACTAACGGATTAAACTTACTTGAATATATAATAACTAAAGCTATTGCGGGCAACACGCCAAAAAAAAATTCTTAATATCAAATTTCATTGAAATCCGGTACCGTGATGGGATAAGGAGTGTCCCGAAATCAAAAAGCAAAGAAATCCTGCTTTTAAGGTAGGTGGAAAAACTAAAAATCTGGACGATCTCACAGAATACAAAAGACTCCTTGCACTTTTCAAGAAAACTTTCAAGAAAAAAAGAGAGAAAGTAATATGAAATTTACAACCAATGTAAATTGTATCGGTCAATGTATCGCATGTCCTCGAAAACTTACAACTCGATAAAAAACTAAAAGCTCTCAATAAGCTTTGTCCTCCAATTAAAACTCGACCTTATTTTAACTATTTACCTAATTGCTAATCAAATGATTTTCTTGAAAGTTCCTTCAACTATGTTGAATTCAACCATGCTTAAGACTCTCGCAACACTGGCTTATCTCCAGACTTAGACGGTGTAAATTATCAGACGCAAAAAATTTTTTCAATCAAATACAAACTCCTACTTCTCGATATTCGTAATAAAATGTATAGCACTAGTGATTTCCCAACAAAATGGAAAAAATCATATGTACCGTTCATTCCGAAGTCTGAAAATAAAGGTTATAGGCCTATTTCTCTCACCTCCATGTTATGTAAGCTGTCCTAAATATTAATAAAAAATAAATTCCAATGGTAGATTGAAACTCAAAATGTACTACCAAACAGTCAAAGCGGATTTCGTAAGGGGCAATAATGTCATGAAAATCTATTAAACTTAAATATCAACGTTCAGGCAGCTTTAAACAAAAAGAAAGATATGTTCGCAGCGTCCCTAGATGTTAAAGGAGCGTAAAGTAACGTCAAAATTAAAATACTACTTAATCAACTCGCAAATATTGGTTTCCTCCTATATTCCTCAAGTTGTGTAAGCTTTATAACAATGGAAAGATTGGTATAGACCGATGAACTCAGAGAACCTGAACTTACGTGCAAAAGAGTTACTCAAGGAGGATTTTTAAGTCATCTCTTATTCATAACATATGTTGCCGACCTGGTTAAAATATACTAAACAGCGTCACGATATCTCATTTGGCAAATGACATCGCGCTTTACTCTAATAATCTATCCTTCCTGCAAAAACCCCTTAATTAAGTTGAACAAAATCTTTCTGAGATAAACTTTGTTCTCGCCCCAAAAAACTATATTTATACATTTTAATACCAGAGACATTAACCCTGGAGAAGCTGTAATTAATATAGATGTTTTAAATATTATATCCACTGAATACACCAGGCTCTTTCCTATAATTTTCGATTACAAGCTCTTATTTGACCTACAAATAAACGAAATAAAGTCACGATATGCTCGAGCATCTAACATAGTTCAATACTCACAAACAATCTGGTGGGAAGCAGATCCTACTTCTCTTCTCACCATTTACCAGAACCATGTAAGATTGAAACCGACGAAAATACTCCTTGCACAATCCAAACTGCCGTCAATTTTCGAAAGGGCTAATTTTCTGTGTAATATGTATACATCAAAAATCGTATAGAACTAAAACTCATGTGTAAAACAGACTGTCAAAAAGCACTACGCTCAAACAAGAAATGGCAAAAGAAAAAAAATACTGTATGAAACATGTATTGAAATAGTAGTTTGCTTAGGTAACAACATAATGATGTCAGAAAACTATAATATGTATGTACACGATATAGAATAATTGCAACTCCAATCCCGTTCAAAAGGATTACCGATTTAAAAAATAATCACCAAATAAACATAAGTCCAATATCTAATGACTTCGACTCTCTCGATACAATAGTATTCTATACCGACGGAAATAAAAATCTATTTGCTCTGTCAACAGGTTCGGCGTGCGTCAATCTTTAAAAAAATATCGTGATTAAAAGAAGTCTAAACAAAAGAAGCATCTGTCCGCACTTGACCATATTGACAATAATAATGCAAGATATGCGACAAGCGATAGTGCAACCTATTCATATAAACTGCCATTTACAGACCTGAAAGAGCACTACAAACTTAGCATGCAGACAAATACGAAAATGTCATTCCTAAATACAGACCTCAATAAGGGAGAAATATATTTTCATCCTTATTACAGAGACTGTGACAGACTGTGAGTCTATAAAAAAAAATCTGAATGTCTCTCTCACAAGAGTATTAATGACAAATTATCCCAGCTGTTCATGTTCATTCATCTCTCAGAATATTGATGATATATTGTGGAGTTGTTCTTTATACTCCGATCAAAGAGCAGTGATGATTTTCCAGGTTTCGAAAATAAATCAGCAGCCTCATTTCTGTATAAAAGCTCTAATTAAAGAGCCCAATATTGCAGCGCACTTATTCATACTGAATTTTCTTTAAAACTGTACGTTACGCATCTAGATTACATTCAATGTAACAATCTCTCACCCATTGTGAAGCAAATAAATCTGTAAATGATTTGAAAGCTTTCGATAAAAAAAATTCAGTCCGGGATTCACCTGTAATATATATATCCTAGATGTTTAACCGTCGAACTGGATCTAAAACTTATTATTTGGGCTATTCAAATTGGGCTTAGTGTATTCAATACCATGAGAATGAAAATCTATAAATAAAAACTTGATCATACGCCTAAGCCTCCTGGTGATAATTTTAAATTGAATGCAAATGAATATTGGTCCTGTGTGTTGAGACTATTGAGTTTCACAATTTATCATAATTTTAGAACATGTAAATGGGTCCCATAGAAGATTAGGAAGCTATTGTTGATAAAGGTTACGAATTTATCAAATTAAAGGATTGAAACTTATTAATGCGCGTATCCATTAAATAAACATGATTAAAAAAAGTTGGTTAGAGGAAATAAATGTAGTAAAACCATGACAATATGACCCTGAATTGAATATATAGAGATTTTGATAGAAAACAAATAAAAAATGGAAAATTATATTTAAAACTATACAATCCCATGATATGGTATTTTTTGTACAATAATAATATATTACATTGTGAGTGGTAAGGTGAACTAAAGAAATTTTTTATTTTAACAGATGGATACCTAGGAGTTGGATGTTCAACAATAAAAAAAGGTGTTTGAATCGCTTCTTGGATTATCTCTTCCCTAATCTCATATTATTTTACCATTGTACAGATACTTTAAGATATTTGCTGGATTTATTTTCAAACAAAATAATCGTGATCAGAAGGAAATGAAAAAATCATAAATGTGCACGTTCTCAAATATTAAAAAATATACAGCAGATAGTTATTAAACAAAATTGATGATACGTATCAGTATTTGAGCGCTTTTCGCAATTTCAGTTATTCTTTTAATTATGCCTCACCAAAGGTATGACAATAAAATGCCTACAAAGATTTTCAAATGCAACAACAATGACACAGATGCGTTGATATGCATAATCTAGATATTTTATTTTATTTGAATTTGATGAAGGAATGTAATTAGTATTGCAGTTTTTGGGAAATTGCTTTTTCGTTAAGCCTCTGAAGCTCATCAGAGATGCTAACAAGACGATCAAGGGTAAAAATATATTTGTTTTAAGGCCATATTTATATTTACGAGGTTTACGAAAAATTATGATCATGTTTTTAAAAACTTTCTAAAATCTACCAAAGTCGTGAGTTTTATTATTTTTCATATTTCTCCACCACAACTGTGTGCATATTTCTGTTTTTTATTGTTATCTTCCGAATAGTATACAATACAAATATATACCTGTTAACAAAGAGTATGCATAATAAAACTTGTTTCTTGTTATCTCTATCGGCGTCATTAAAAAGCGTACGTACATTTTTATGTCGTTACATTATACACATTACGGACTACGTCCCTCAGTTATCCATACAGAAAAATTGGACTGTTCTGGAAAGGAAATTGGAAAATCATAAAGGTGTGTGTTCTTTAATATTTTAACTTGTAGTACATTTCACAAATTCTGCAAGTCTAGGTGGAGGGTACGCATCGTTTGCATTTATATTTACCGCTACCGTCTAAAATTCGATACAACGTCAGTACTTATATATTTTCTATGAAAAATGAATTTTTTCAATTCCTAATTGGCTGAGTTGCAGATAGTTATTACCAGATTTTGTTTGTAACGAAACTTTCACTATAAAATTGTGCTTCGATATGCAGTTACTAGGAAATCCGGAAACGTACTTAAAGATAAGTAATTCATATCAATTCATTATAATTTTACGATAAAAAAAGAAATTTAAACCTACAAACTAAAAATAACGCCGAGATTTTGAACCCGGGGGGGGGGTAACTCGCTTTTTACTGTAAATTCAAAGATGTAGGCGATGTGTGTGTGTGTGTGTGTGTGTGTATGTGTGTGTGTGTGTGTGTGTGTGTGTGTGTGTGTGTGTGTGTGTGTGTGTGTGTGTGTGTGTGTGTGTGTGTGTGTGTGTGTGTGTGTGTGTGTGCATTTATGTGATTTCGGAGAACCTTAAACAAGATGATTTTAACGACTCGCGGATATGACGTAGATGTAAGTCGGCCCTTACATTATCTTGTGTTTTCTATAAGAGTTTCGTTGCAACTCTAAACGAAAGCGGTCTTTTATATTCTCGGTTGGGGAAAAAGCCAAATAGAAAATTTTAAATTTGGTATAAATGCACTTTCTTAAAATTGTGCTTCGATATTCAGTTACTAGGAAATCCGGAAACGTAGTTAAAGGTAAGTAATTCATAGCAATTCATTGTAATTTTACGATAAAAAAAAGAAAAAAAACATTTTTAACCTACGAACTAAAAATAACGCCGAGATTTTGAACCGGGGACGACTTTCTCGGTTCCAGTTCTACCTCCCCCCTCTTCCAACCCTCCCTTATTAACTGAACTTTTTGGTGGGAATGACGTTGGAACTACAATCTCCAGCATATGACGATTTGATACTTAACTTTGACATGATTTCGACTCAGAAAATAAACTAATTGCATAAATGTGTTAGTTGGGCGTATAATCTAAACAATGCATAATGCAAACTACAAAATAGCCTCAAAAAGGACTGGAACTTTTAATAACAAAAGGCATGCACACGAAAAATCTAAAGGTCATGTTTCAGGCTACGAATGAGTACTGGGTGTTTGGAATGCTAGGGGAGTAAATGATCTCAAGGTAAAAGAATTGCGTGAAACTATGTACGTGAAGAAACTAGATATTTTATGTGTGCCCGAAACAAAGAAAAGGGGATGCGAAACTAAAGACATAAAAAACGGCGTGTTGAAAGGCGGATTTGAAATATGATCAGAAGTAGACTGTGAATCACATAATAAACAAGGAGTAGGTCTGATTTTGAATAAAAGAGCAAAGCAGCATCTCGGAGACCATGGTTTCGTGTCTCCCAGACTGCTGTGGGCTAGAATGAAAGTAGGAATCAGAAGACTATTTATCATAGCATGCTACGCGCCGGTTGATAGTGATCCTAGAGAAGTAAAAGACGCCATCTGGGACACTTTCAATGACACAATAAACATTTGCGAACATGAGGAAAGAATAATTCTACTAGGAGACATGAACAGTTGGGTGGGCATTCAAAATCAGGATACAAAAAGAGTATTAGGTAATTTTGGGGATCCAAGAACAAACTATAACGGAGATAAAGTAGTTGGTATATGCTTAGAAAGGGGTCTGTTTATTACAAATACTTGGTTCAGGCATAAAATGATCCACATGTACACCTGGTCTAAAGGAAATAGCCGCAGTATAATTGACTTTGTTGTTGCGGATGAAAGACTAAGGGAGTTAGTCAAGGATACAAGAGTCATGAGGGGTCCTGAATGCAATACTGATCATTACCTTCTGATCTCAAAAATTAACTTAGGTCGGGGATGGAGAAAAAAGAGAACCAAGAAAGGAAAACAAACGCGAATCAAAATTGAGAACCTGCAGAAACCGGATGTGCGAATAGATTTCCAAAATAATTTAATCGAAAGCATTGATAGAGAAACATGGGAAAACCGTATAAATAACAAAGATATAGAGGGCGCCTGAACAATGTTACAGGATATCCTTGTTAGATGTACGATCGAAGTGTGTGGTACCGCAGTTGTAGGAAGAATTTCCGGTGATGCGTGGTGGAATGATGAAATTCAGGCTGCCCGAAAAGCTAAAAGGAAAGCGTACAAGAGAACTTTGAACATCGCAGGTCTTAGCAATGAGGAAAGAAATAGACGTAGAAATGATTATAGACGCGAAAACAGGATACTTAAACGATTAGTTAAAGAAAGTAAAGATACAGTTAGAGCAGAAAAAGAGATAAAAATACAAAACGACTTTAAAGGAAGCAGGAAACTACTTTATAAAAAAATAAAAGGAAACAAAACTACAGAAATTGTCAACATAAAAAATAGTAGGGGGAAAATGGTAAATGATGCAGACGGGATACTAGAGGCTTTCAGAGACTATTTTAGGAGACAATTCGGAGATGAAGCTATAGGTCACCACAACTGCGATGTTGAACACGATGCGATGGAAAACTCAATTGAAAAAGTCTGTGTCATTGAGATTAGGGATATAATTAAGAACTTGAAAAACGGTAAGGCTGGCGGGGTAGACGTTTTTAACGCTGAAATGATTAAACACGGTGGCGCGTGCATACCACATAGACTGTGCGAATTGATAAATTTATGTTTCGAGATGGGAGACGTCCCAGACGATTGGAAAGAAGCGATTATCGTACCAATATATAAGAGAAAGGGAGATAAAAGCGAGTGCAATAATTACAGAGTGATTAACTTATTAAGCACCGTAAGTAAAATATATTCAAAAATACTTATTCGTAGGGCAATGAAAATAACAGAAGCAAAGATTTGAAAAGTCCAAATTGGGTTTATGCCAGGAAGGTCATGTATGGATCAAATATTTATCTTAAGGCAAATAACAGAAAAAAGTTTGTAAGAGTAAATGGGAAACTGAGTGACTGTTTCGATATTATTCAAGGAGTTAGACAAGGATGCGTTATGTCTTCATGGTTATTTATATTATTTATGGACAA